>NC_064623.1:199579943-199812443 GCF_023898315.1 Schistocerca nitens | reverse complement strand
GGCTCACCGCACTTTGAATTCGTCGCGTGGTGTGGTATATATTAGATCCCTCGACGGATTGACTGACGAGGAGATTCAGTCTTTCCTGGCTGAGCAGGACGAGACGGTTGTCCATAGTGTCATGAAAAAGGTCAACAATGACCTTGTACCCAACCGGACACATTTCTTGACCTTTGACAGTGTTCAGCTGCCGTCGCGCATCAAAGCTGGCTACGAGATTATTTCTGTTTGCCCCTGTGTCCCGACACCTACGCACTACTGACGGAGTCAGCATTTTAATCACACTCGCCAGTCTTGTTCTAATGCGGCTAAATGTGTCACTTGCGGCAGGTTACGCCCATGAGGGTGACTGTCCACCTCCATCTCCTCGTGTGAACTGTCAGGGTGACCACGCAGCATCCTCCCGCGACTGTCCCATCTAAAAGGATGAATGCAGTATACAGGAAATTTGGTTCAAAGAGAAAGTGTCCATCTCGGCTGCTCACAAGCTATTTGCTAGTAGGAAGCCCATTCGGCTCCCAGCGGGGAAATAAAGAACTGTCCTTGCCTCTCCTCGCACTACCAGGGAGGTGGCGACGCAGACGTGCGATCTGACCTTCAGCACTACAGTCGTCAGTTCGGCCAGTGCTAAGATCGCCCGGTCAACATCTCCTCTTCCTCCCGTCACCCCCAAGACACTAGCACCTTCATCATCTTCTGCCAAGACGAAGATCCAGAAGTCAGATGCACGGGCCTTCAAGGAGAAACCGTCCCGTACAGACTTCCTACGCACCTCGAACTCCCAGACATCGACCAGTACTTCCACTAAATGATGTTCCAAGAAGGCTAATAGGAAGCACAGTTCTCCTTCTCCGCCACGGCGCATTTCTTCTCCTGTGCCACCCAGTGGTTGCCGCCCCAGTCCGTCATCCGTTTTGCCTGGCCGCACCACTGGTAGGCGAACATCTGGCCGTTCACCGGCAGAGGAAGCTCCCCCTCCCGGCCATCTTAACAAGATGGCCGACGAACCTATTGAACCAATTAATGATGACTCTCCACCTGTTGATAGCAGTGGCAGTGCTCGCTTGAAGCCAGGCCCTCAGTGGCCTTCGAGGTGGCCCCTTCTTGCTTCTCCTTCTCCGTTTTCTTTTTCTTCTCATGATGGCACTTCTTCATTGGAATATTCATGGCATTTGCTCCAACCAAGAGGACTTAAAGTTGCTGCTATGCTTGCACTGTCTACCCATCACAACTCTCCAGGAAACGAAGCTACGCCCATGTGATCAAATTGACTTGGCACACTATGCCTCTGTGCGTTTTGACCTACCCCCTGTGGCAGGTGTTCTGGCTCATGGAGGGGTTATGTTGCTGGTCCAGGATGATATTTATTATGATCCCATCACATTGCACACTGGTCCACAGGCAGTTGCCGTCCGATTTACTCTCCCCACTTTTACATTTTCCATTTGTACTGTTTATACTCCATCGTCGCCTGCCGTCACAAGGGCAGACATGATGCAACTTATTGCTCAGCTACCTGCACGATTTTAGTTTACTGGAGACTTCAATGCCCACCATCCCCTTTGTGGCGCTCCAGCATCCTGTCCAAGAGGCTCCCTGTTAGCAGACCTTTTCAACCACCTCAATCTTGTCTGCCTCAATACTGGAACCCCTACTTTTCTTTCGGACACAACTCGCACCTATTCCCATTCAGACCTCTCTATATGTGCTACCCAACTTGCACGTCAGTTTGAGAGGTACACTCTTTCTGATACGTATTCGAGTGACCACTTCCCTTGTGTTATCCATCTCCTGCATAATACCCACTCTCTGTGCTCAACTAGTGGGAACATCTCCAAAGCAGACTGGGGGCTCTTCTCTTCCAGGGCGACCTTTCAGGATCAAACCTTCGCCAGATGCGATAGGTCGCACACCTCACAGAAGTCATTCTCACTGTTGCTGAATATTCCATCCCTCACACTACTTCTTCTCCACGTTACGTACCAATCCCCTGGTGGATCACGGCATGTAGAGACACTTCATGTGTTCGTCAAAATGCTTTATGCACCTTTAAACACCACCCTTCGATGGCGAATTGTATCAATTATAAACGATTATGTGTGCAGTGTCGTCGTGTTATTAAAGAAAGCAAGAAAGCCTGCTGGGCTGCTTTCACAAGCACCTTCAACAGTTTTACTTCTTCTGTTGTCTGGGGTAGCCTGCGCCAGTTATCTGGCACTAAGGTCCACTCACCAGTTTCTGGCTTGACGGTCGCGAATGATGTCCTTGTGGCCCCTGAGGATGTCTCCAATGCCTTCGGCCGCTTTTTCGCAGAGGTTTCGAGCTCCATTCATTACCACCCTGCCTTCCTCCCCCGAAAACAGTCAGAAGAGGCTAGGCCACCTAACTTCCGCTCCTCAAATCGTGAAAGTTATAATGCCCCATTCACCATGGGGGAACTTGAAAATGCACTTGCCCGGTCACGGTCTGCCACTCCAGGGCCTGATTCTATTCATATTCAGATGCCTGAAGAACCTTTCTCCTGTGGGTATAGGTTTCCTTCTTCGTACTTATAATCGCATCTGGATTGAGGGGCATGTTCCCGCATGCTGGCGTGAGTCTATTGTTGTCCCGATTCCTAAGCCGGGGAAGGACAAGCACTTGCCTTCCAGTTATCAACCCATCTCGCTTACCAGCTGTGTCTGTAAGGTGATGGAGCGAATGGTTAACTCTCGTTTGGTTTGGCTGCTCGAATCTCGGCGCCTACTTACCAATGTACAATGTGGATTTCGTAGGCGCCGCTCTGCTGTTGACCATCTGGTTACCTTGTCGACCTTCATTATGAATAACTTCTTGCAGAAGCACTCGACCGCGGCTGTATTCTTTGATTTGGAGAAGGCTTAAGACAACTGTTGGAGGGCGGACATTCTCCGCACCATGCATACATGGGGCCTTCGCGGTCGCCTCCCTCTTTTTATTCTTGCCTTTTTAATGGATCGACAGTTCAGAGTACGTGTGGGTTCTGTCCTGTCCAATGCCTTTTGCCAGGAGAATGGGGTGCCACAGGGCTCACTTTTGAGGGTCGCTCTTTTCGCCATAGTGATCAATCCAATAATGGATTGCCTCCCAGTTGATGTATCAGGCTCCCTTTCGTGGACGATTTTACCATCTATTGTAGTGCACAGCGTACATGTTTCCTGGAGCACTGTCTTCAGCTTTGTCCTGACCGTCTTTACTCCTGGAGTGTCGCCAATGGCTTCCGTTTTTCTGCCGAGTAGACGGTCTATATTAACTTCTGGCCTACAAAGAGTTTCTCCCACCATCCTTATGACTCGGTCCCATTGCTCTCCCATTCATGGAGACAACAAAATTTTTAGGTCTTACATTTGACAGGAAACTTAGCTGGTCTCCACATGTCATATTTCACTGCCCGTTGTACCTCTTCTCTAAATGTCCTCCGTGTTCTCAGCGGTACGTCGTGGGGAGCGGATAGAACCATCCTACTTCACCTATATCGGTCGATCATCCGCTCAAAGCTGGATTATGGGATCTTCATATACTCCTCTGCATGGCCGTCCATTTTACACCGCCTCAACTCTATACAATATCGGGGTTTACGTCTTGCGATCGGAGCATTCTATACTAGTCCCATCGAGAGTCTTCATGCTGAAGCCAGTGAATTGCCACTAACCTACCGGCGCAATATACTGCTTTGTCGGTTTGCCTGTCGGCTATTGTCAATGCCCGAACACCCGTCTTACCGTTCCTTTTTTGACGACTCTCTCGACTGTCAATACGGGTTGTATGTCTCTGTCCTGCTACCCCCTGGAGTTCGCTTTTGTCGCCTCCTTCGGCACCTTGATTTTTTACTCCCTGCAACCTTTAGAGTCGGCGAGAGCCAAACGCCACCTTGGTTCCAGGCTCAGGTTCGCATTCACCTTGACCTCAGCTTGCTCCCAAAGGAGGGTACCCCAGCTTCGGTATACTACTCCCATTTTGTTGAACATCATTCAAAGTTCATTAATATGATCTTAATTTATACAGATGGCTCTAAGACCAATGACGGTGTCAGGTGTTCTTTTATTGTCGGGACACACAGTTTCAAATACCGGCTCCATGGCCATTGTTCGGTCTTCACAGCTGAGCTATTTGCCCTCTACCAGGCTGTTCGTTACATCTGCCACCACTGACATTCTACTTACGTCATCTGCTCAGATTCCCTGAGTGCCATCCAGAGCCTCAGTGGTTCGTATCCAGTCCACCTTTTTGTTCACCGGATCCAACGCTCACTTCAGTAGCTGGTGGATGATGGTTCTCCAGTTACCTTTATGTGGGTTTCTGGCCATGTCGGTATCCCTGGGAACGAAGCTGCAGATGCCGCGGCCAAGGCTGTGGTCCTCCAGCCTCAGACAGCTTCTTGTTGTGTCCCTTCATCAGATTGTAGGAGGGTCATTTGTCAGTGCATTTTATCGCTGTGGCATGCTGATTGGGCTACACTTACGGACAACAAGCTTTGGGCCTTAAAACGTCTTCCCATGGCTTGGACAACCTCTTCACACCCTTCTGGGTGGGAGGAGGTCGTTTTGGCCTGGTTACGAATTGGACACTGCCGGTTCAGCCATCGCCATCTGCTGACGGCTGCGTCAGAGTCGTTCTGCCCATGTGGGCAATTGCAGACGGTATGCCACGTTTTAACGTCCTGTCTGAATTTTAATACACTGCGCATTGATCTTGGCCTGCCATGTACTCTGGATGCCACTTTAGCAGACGACACAGGAGCAGCTGCTCGCGTTCTTCGTTTTATACACTTGACAAACCTGTCTAAGGACATTTGATTATGGTGTTCTTTTAATCCTTTGCCTGTTAATGTCTTTCATAGTGTTGCCTCTTTTAGTTGCTGTTTTAACCTTGTACCTCGCGGTGCATTCCTCACTTAGTCTGGGCGCTAATGACCATTGTAGTTGTGTGCCCTAAAACCACAACAAAAAAAAGTAGAGGTGTTCAGCTTTGAAAATAAAGTATTCTGCAGGGACTAGTTCTGGAGAGTATGGAGAATGATGCAGCACAGGGACCTTGTCTTTTGTGTAATAGTCACACACCGATGGGAATGAGTGTACATGTGAGGTATCGTGATGCAAGAGTCGGGAATTATCTGACCACATTTCAGCCTGTTTCCTTGTCACATTTTCTCACGGTCATTGCAATGTGCCCCAGTAGCATAGTTGATTAATAGTTTATTCCTGTGGCACAAATTCATTATGAACTAATCCTTCAAAGACAAAGAAATCTCTTTCCTGACCCATTGTGAAGATTGAACCTTGGTCTCAACATCATTACAGTAGAGCCACATGTCATCACCACTTACACTTCTCTTAAGGAATGTCTCGTTCTCATTTGCACAATCCAAAAGCTCTTCACTGATTGTGAGGTGACGGTCTTTCTGTTCTTGACTCGTGAGCCATGGGATGAAATTGAAAGTGACAAAATTATGCATTCCAAGATGCTGCTGAAATGTTACTCTTTGGCAGTCTCTTGGACAGCCAGTCTTTAGTTGGCACACAAATTTTTATTGATGTTCCTGACACAGGCACCATCAGTGGGTGTCAAAGGGCGTAATGAATGAGGCTCATCTTTAACTTCCAGCAGGTCATTTTTAAACTGTGTGAACTATTTGTAATGCCAAGTATGGTCTAAGCACTTACCACTGCAAGCTTTCTCCACCCTTTTGTGTAGCTCTGTAAAGATTTTCTTGAGTTCCATGCAAAATTTAATGCAGATATGTTGCTCCTCTAACTCTGACATGTTAGCATTCTCAAACTGTGTGACAGTGCTCTCCTCAATAGAGCACTGAACAGCAACAATCAGACATACAACAATGAAACTTGTGGCAGTTACAGGCATGTGCAGGAATGCTGACAACATCTCATTTCAACACACCATTGCTGCAAAATTGCAAATGTTCTGGAATTTTTTGAACAGGCATCTCATGAAGATGTGGAAAAGTTTTTTAAAGAAAATATATATGTATGTTCAAAACAAAGTTGATATGAGTGAGTTGATAATGTCAGGACATTTTCTTTGCTATAGTCAGCCAGGCCTAATATGACTGAGCATATATTATTAGGTAGAAAGGGATCATTTCTATTCAAATTCTTTTCCCCAGTACTGACCAGTCAGTTACAATAAGTTTTTATTTTCTTTTGTGAGTTTATGTAGAAGACACTGCAATTTCTGTAAAAATTAGTCACATCACTGCATGCAATCATGTATACCGAGACAATAATAATATTACGTTGTTGTAGCTATACACAGCAATTTATTTATATATTTATTTATTTATTCATTCATTCATTCCATGTGGTCTGATGGTACACAGTGTGTTGCAGATGTCGGAAAATATCAGTTAACATTGTTGACATATATTGACATAAAGTATCCTTATGTATTATATTGCAAAGATTGGTTAAGTTTACTTCACTCAAATTGTGCAATTTCTTCAATATAACACAGATCGCAAGATTGCTGTTTTAAGTATTCATTTATAGAGTAAAAACAGTGACACAACAAATGTGACATCACAGCTTTGCTAAATTTTATGTTGTCTTCAGTGGACTCAATACTAGTGGGAAGATTGTTGAAGAGTTCGGAGCCCATATGGAAAGATCCCTTCTTTCACAGTTGAGTGTTTCTCATTAAAACATGCAGATTTGTGTTTTTCATGGTGTTGTGGTTATGTATTTCATTATTCTTTGACTCTGGAGTCAGTTGGCACTATGTGGTTTCTGAAAAATTTGAGAGTCTCAAGAATGTGTAGGAAAGGCAGTGAGAGTATTTCCAACTTTTTGAAGATGGATTTGCAGGAGTCACTGGGTTTGCTCCCAGTAATAATCCTCATTGCTCTCTTCTGGATTTTGAATGTGCTCGGAGCAGTTGAAGAATTTCCCCAGAATATCAAATCGTATTTTAGATGGGCATGTATGTAAGCATAGTACGCACTGGGTAATGTTTTCAGGCTAGCACACGATTTCAGTACACTCAATGCATAACAGCCAGTACTAATTCTGGTATTTACCTTTCTTGTATGTGTGTTCCATTTCAGGTTATCTTGACCCACAGATCCAGGAATTTGAAAACAGTGTCAGTATCTTTTGGCTGGTTATTTACAGTGATAAGTGGCTGAGAGGAATTAGCATTTTGTGTTGTGTGAAAGTTCATGGAAGCTGTCTTTTTGGTGTTGATAGTTAATCTGTTGATTTTAGCCCAGTTGCTGAGTTGTTCAGGGGCCAAGTTCACTGCTTTTTGCACAGCCTCTGTATTATCCCCTTTGGAGAGTACAGTTGTGTAATCAGCAAATATTATTGTTATGTGTGCATCTTCATTCAGGCTCAAGTCATTGATATACAGGAGGAAAAGTAGGGGTCCCAATACTGAGCCTTGTGGTATACCTTGCCTTACAGTTTTATTACTTGATAGGATTTCGGGTATTGAGTTGGTTTTTTCTATTAGTGTATTTCATGCTGACTCTCTGCATCCAATTGGTTAGGAATGAAACAATCCAATTGTTTGCAATTCTTCTGATACCATATTGTTCTATTTCTTCCAGCAATATTTTGTGGTCAACAGTGTCAAACACCTTGGACAGATCCAGAAATATGCCTGTTAAGGGTTGTTTTCTATCTAACAAATCTAATAGCATATTAATGCAATCATATACTGCAGTTTCAATAGATTTTTTGCTTCTGAACCCATGTTGAGCTAAACTTAGTAAATCTTTTTTTTTTATAATGAAGTCCATTAGTTTGTTTGTATATTATTCTTTCAAAAACTTCAGAAAAGCAGGATGAGATTGAGATAGGCCTGTAGTTATTCATATCTTTATTATCACCTTTTTTGAAGATAGGAATTACTTTAGAAAGCTTCAGAGCTTCAGGGAAAGTACCTGCCAGAAAAGAACAGTCACAGAGGTTAGTTAATGGTTCAGCAATTGTGTGTACACAATTTTTGATTACAGTTGCTGGGATACCATCAGTTCCAGCTGAATATGAATTTCTTAACTCTCTCAGGGCTTTTGCAACATAATTTTCAGTGACTTTGGTAATGAAAATTGACTTTGCACGTGTGATATTTTTGGTCTGCTGGTTGGTAGTTTGTGTTAGGATTATTTTTGACCAATTTTTCAGCTATGCTCATAAAGAAATTGTTGAAAGAGTTCACCACAACTTCCAGATTAGATACAGATTCATGGTTGAGTTTGATTTCTATGTTTGTGTGTGTAGTTTTAATTTCCCCTCTTTCCCTTTTTATGATATTCCACGTTGCTTTTACTTTATTGCTGGATTTGTCAATGTACACATCATTTTGCATTCTTTTGGCTTGTCTTACCACTCTTCTTAGGATACATGTGTAGTTTTTATAGTATTCTGTTAGTTGGGGGGTCATTACTTTGTTTACATAACATGTGGAGTATTCTTTTATGTTTGTAAGAGATTTTTATAGCTGATGTAATCCAAGTCTTGTTTCTCTTATTATTATTTATTCTTACTGGTTTTTGTGGAAAAGCCTCTTCCATGTGGTGAATTATTTTGTCAAGAAATATGTTGAATTTCATGTTGACAGCATTGGCTGTGTACATCTCTGCCCACTTTTCTTTACTGAGGAGCTTTTTCAAGTTATGTTGAGTGAAAAACCTTCATAAGGTTTTAGGTGGCACTGGGTTTGAGGTATCTTTGCGAACATCAACCTTTAGAATGACAGCTTGTTGGTCACTGAATCCTGCATTGTATACTTCAAGAGTTGGGTTAAGTTTATTTCTATTTGCAAAAATTTGATCTAGAGCTGTCTTGGATGTGGGTGTTATTCTAGTGGGCTCGTTTACAAGGCCATGCAGATTATAAGTTTTTGCAATGTTAATCAATGTCTCCCTGTTTCGTTTGTGGATGGGAGAGTCTATATTAAAGTCACCATATATTATCACATCCTGTTTGCACTGACTTACTTTGGGTAGAAACAAGTCCATTTGTAACAGAAAATTGTTAATACTACTGGAGGGGGAGGGTAAATTGTAGCTACAATTAGATTTAGATCTGTAAGCTTTATGGCTGCACATTAAATGAAGTAGTCTGTTGTTGTTTCCTTTAAGATAGGAAGTGGTCTATATTCTATGTGTTCTTTTAAGAAGATGGCAACCCCACCATGTCCATCATTTGATCTGGAGTAGTGTTCACACAATTTGAAATTTAGTAGTGAGGTTAACTTAACTAAGTGCAGAGCCAGTGCTCTGCTAGCCATACTACTGAGATACCACTGAATCACTGGTCAGCAAAATGCTTAAGTCATCAGTTTTGTTGCTCAAGGACATTGTGATAACAGATTTGCAGGTCTGAGTGGGGTTTACTCAGGGGGCTCAAAGCCATATTTACTGTGGCACTGACCTTGAGTTTAAATTGTGCTCTATATGAGGTATGTTGAAATCTTGTCATGAACTGATGGACTGTTTATGCAGCTTATCTCAGATAGTAGTTCATTATAGATAACTGTCGTCTGGAAAAAGCCTGATTTTACTATTAATACTGTCTGCAAGGTATTTAATATACAACATGAATGGCAGGAGTCCCAAAACAGTTCTCTGGGGCACACCTGAAGTTGCTTCTTCGTCTGATGATGACTTTCCATCCAGGGCAACATTCTGTGTCCTCACCACCAAAAAGTTCTCAGTCCACTCACAAATGCCACTTGATACGACATAGGATTGTACATGTGTGGTACTGAGACAAATGCTTCTTTGAAATCAAGAAACACTGCATCTACCTCGTTGTCTTTACCCAAAGCTTTCAGTACATCATGTGCGAAAAGTGCGAATTGGGTTTCACCTGATCAATATTTTCAAAAACTGTGCTGGTTTTTACTGGGGAGGTCATTGTGTTAAAGATACCTCATTATGTTTGACCCATAGTATGTTCGAATTTTCAACAATAAATCAATGTGAAGGATATGTGACAGTAGCTTCTTTGTGGGTGACTTTTACTACCCTTCTTGTAGATGGGTGTGACCGGTGCCTTTTTCCAAGAACTGGGCACTATTTTTTTGTTCAAAGGATCTATGATAGACTATAGTGAAAACAAGTCCTAACTCAATCACAAAGTCAGTATAGAATCTTGCAGGAATTCCATTGGAGCTTTGTTCAGCTGTAATGGTGTCAGCTGTTCCTCAACCCCACTGACATGAATAATTATTTCATTCTTGTTTTCAGTGGTATGATGATTAAATTGGACAGTTCTCATTGGTTTTCCTTTGTAAAGGAACAGTTGAAAATGTAGTTCAGCATTTCAGCTTCTGCTTTGCTAACCTGAATTTCAGTTCTTGGCTCATTTGCTAGATACTGGACACTAGCTTTGATACTAGCAACTGCCTTTACATACGACCAGAATTATTTTGGGCATTTTGTGACATATCATTTGATAATATTCTTATATGGAAGTCATCGAAGACATATTGCATTGCTATCTTGACTGTCAAATGTCCATTCATCATCTCTCTACCTATAGTCCATTGCTTTGTTTTACTTCTATTATGCGGTCATCTCTGTTTCTTTCGAAGTTTCTTTGCAGTGGACTGTATGCCATGGAAGCTCTCTCCCATTATGCACTGTTCTATTAGGTACATACCCATCTAGTGTGTGGCCAGCAATTCTTTCAAACTTGAGCAATAGTTTATCTACATCTTCCTGACCTGTGCTGAAAGTTAAAGTTCCTCATTGAGCTGAAACATTACTGATTTTTTTTCTTCCTAATTTACTTAACATATGTATCTTTCTGTTAGTTAGAGTGGTCCTTTGTACTTTTGTAATAATTGTAGTCACAACTGCATCATGCTCACTGATATCAGTTCTGATGTGACCATTCTCAAAGAGGAAGCATCTCATAGATGAAATATGTGTGTGAGATTACAGCTCTCAGCAACCTCTGGAATATGAACTATAAACTGCCGGAGATCTCCTTTACACACAAACTGTTAGCCTCTATTTTCTTGCCAAAACTGAATGCTTTTGGAGAAAATTAAACTATTTGTGCATGGTGACATAGCTTTATGGTCAAACACTATGGGTCTATGGGCCCCAAGTAGGCAACACATACCCCAAATGGGGATAAATATATCACAGTATTTTACACATGAAAGAGACAATTAAAAAGTTTTTACTTGATACCAAATTTTTTGTATTAATTAATTAATTAATTAATTAATCAAGTAACACAAAAGAAATGCAAATTTTTGATTAAATTACATGATAATTAAGATAAGACCACATGCTGGAGCTCAAACCTGGAACGTTGAGGCTCAAGAGCTTACAAATAGTTTGTGGTATTATATGCACTTGAGCACTTGAACTATAAAATTGCATAACATTTCTTATGACTGTGCGGGTCAGTTGCATGGATATGAAAGTAGGTCAGGCCAGATGTGGAGGCAAATTGCCCAGATGTGACAGCAGTTCAGGCCAAAATGTCCTGTCAAACTCCTAGTGATATGTGCATCTCACTCCATTCACACACATCATGAATCCCAGTAAACCAGATAGTGGACCAATGAGATTCATCTGACTCTCATTATGTTAATAGCTTGTTTATTGTGAAGCAGATAAACATGTACTGTCTAAGTTGTGTATGCTTTTTCAGTCATACATGATGAATAGTAGTCATCATAGAACAGTCATAAGCTATTAATTCATAAATTTCAGAAGGTTTCATAAATGTGCAAAATTGCATGAGAATTTCAAATGGAATAAAGATGCACTTGAAAAGTCAAGTAATTTGGTAAACATTGTGACAAACCAAATGAAAAGTGTAGATAACTCATAAATCAGCATCTTGTGAAATTATTACACACTAATCAAATGATTCTTGCATTTTGTTTTGTATGTTAAATGACTTGCCTTTACGAGGAAAAACATACTGAAATGCTATTTTTGATGAATGATCACAGTTTAGAGGAAGGGCAAATATTTCCAGAATTTTTGAAGCCATTTTGCTGTTATCGAATTCACTGTGTGTATTTCAGTCTTATGAAATTACAAAAATTACTCCACAGAAGTAAGAGTGCTCGAAATGTGAAAAACTGTTCCAAAGTGTCTTTTGTTGATGTACATATGAAGAAATGTCCTATTCAAATTTAAGTGTTGTAATTGAGAAATCTTGTTAATAATGTATTTGATAGTCTGTTTTACATTAATAATCTACTACACACCAATAATAAGTAAGAGATGCCATTTTAGGAAGTAGCATTATCAAAAATTAGTTAAAAGTAAAAGATACTGTGAAACAGAAGCTTTTGGCAACTAACACAGATTTCCATTTTCTAGGCAGGAAAAATTTTTAGACATGAAAGAAACTGTTTGTTTGCAAATATTGCTACAGTAAAAGTCCGCCTTCTGTGTCGAGGTAAAAGACGGCATGCAGCTGATGATGTGTGGGCAGACAAGTCTGCCTGCTATGTAACATATTTTAAAAACTTATTAATTATATTCACCACAGGCCTCTGTAGCTGAAGAATGAAAAATTTCTTCCAAATACCTATGAAACATTATACATCACTTAAATATGTAGAACTCATAATATTTACAAAATTTGTACTCATGTCGGAAAGCAACAAAACTAGTCAAAAATGGCTGGATCAGCTTATGGCAGATTCTACTGCACATTCATTTGTGTGATTTTAAAATCGCTTGCAAGACTGAAACACTGACCAGACCAGAAAACATTAGTTACTAGGTATAATATGCTCCAGATACAACTCTGTCTTCAGCAATTGGGTAATGAAATCTTATAGAACCATTTTGAGAGCTGCTCTAAATATGTCAAATGTATTTCTAAATGAACCCAAATAGAATAACATTCTGAAACCAACTATAGAGTTTTGTTATGCATTAACCTACTGGTTGAGCATGAGCAAGAAGAGAATTTGATTTCCATGTAAATCAACATGCAAATTGATGTTGAAACTGGTGGTAGTGGTTGAAAAGTGCAAACATTGTAATGTTATGAAAGAGAGAGAACTGGGGTTATTATGGGACCAATAGGAAATAATGTAGATGCTTGGAAAATCTGGGAATCTAAAAACAATTTACACTGATGTCATACTTTCAGCTTGTTTATATTTATGATCTTAACCAGGTACTAAAAGAGATTTGTAGGAACCAATGGAGAAAAGATGCATGTCCTAAAATTTCTAATATTTTGTGGTTACTGAGGTGAAATTGCACCTCCAATATTCAATGCCACAATTGTGGGGAAAGCATTTGTACTGGAGAAACAACAAGAGCTCTGGAGCCAGTGGATAGTATGCTCTTCTCTTATGTGTTTCTGGGTACCATGCACTACAGATAAAGTGCTGAAATTGTAGATAAATTTTTATAATGAACCCATACCCAAGGTGTTACCATTTGGACATAAAATGAGTTCCTAGACTGAACCACTTTCAAATCTCTGACTACATGGTACACACAAACTGAGAAGAGCATGTCATTGTCAGTCCCTGTCATAATTATGACACCACATACCATTTTCATATGCCAAAAACAGTGGCTGTGAGAATGTGGTATATTTACAGCTAGGAGGATAATTGGTGTTCTGTGGACATCCTTCACTATTGAGTTGAAAGAGAACCTCCTTCATCACTCAGAAGGGAACCCAGTGAAAAATACCCAAAACATTGTCCACACGTTGGGCTCCTGTTCAGCCCACAGAGCAGAGGTACTCATTTCTGTTATTTATGTACCCTGAAGCAGGAGATTTGAAAGTGCTGCAGTTCTCAACCCAAGTTTCATGATTATTAAGTTTCAGTGAAGTATTTTGTACTTAAATTTTCCTATTATTTTCTTTTCTTGCATGTCATTTACAGTAAAGTAATGTACACATCTAATTCTCTTTGTGATGTTCATTAGATACATTGGCAGAAACAAAACGAAATACCTGACTGCAGCTGTGACATCAAGAGTGGGTCAGAGCTGCAGTCAGGTCAGGCTCAGTGGTGGCAACACCTGCCAGCTGGTCGGCGAACTTCATGATGTTCGTAATTGTAAGTATTCCAATAATTACATATGTCATAAGCAGCTGTACTTTTTAGAAATGTTTGTATTTAGACCTTGCTGTCTTTCTCCTGTTCAACTTTTTATTTGTTAATTTTTCTTAATCCTACAATTAATTTACTCATTTGTGTAATGATGTCTGAAAATTAAAAAAGTTTACAGATGGGATATTAGGAAATGCTGAATAATTAGGAAGATAACCAGGTATTTGTGTTTTCTTTAGCATCCTGCAAGTTGATCAGGATCAGAGCTGACTAATGTTAATTTGCATTTGTGTAGTTGGCTCTTCCAACTCATAGCATTGGTGTCTAAAATTACAAGCTGGAAGGTTTCCAGCTAGGGAACTTGCTGCAAAATGATAAGGAAATTTTGAACAAAATATCTAATGCCAGACAGCTGTGTATGATAAACTGGGATTAATCCAATGAGGTAATAACACAATGACATTGTATAAGGTGTGATCAAAAAGTGGGAATTTCTTAATTTTGTAGGCTTTATACATCGTATTTTCATATTTTATCTTGTTAATACACGCAGTTCCTGATGTATTTTTGAATTTTCAGCTGTTTTGAATATTTAGTTTCTTGTTGACAGCTGAAAAAGTGATACATATTTTCTAGTAATCGACGAAAGATGGATAAATGAATTTGCATTAAAATTAGTTTTAAAACAGAATGAAGTACAACAAAATGTTGCATGTGGGTTTTTGCAAATCTACTACCAAATAGGAAAGAATTTAAAAGTGATTTAAATGTTTCAAAGAGGGTTGAAGGTATTGAAGACAATGACCACCCTGGATGCCCAACCACACCAATAACTGGTGACAGTGTGAAGGAAGCAAACAAAATGGTTCTGGAAAATCTGAGAGTTTGCTGATGATGTTGGCATATCCTTTGGCCCATTCCAAGCAAATTTTTTGAATGTTTTGGGCATGAAACCTGTAGGAACTAAGTTTTTCTGTGAAGTTGTTGAATTTTGACCAAAAAGAAATTGTGTAACACTGCTCAATAATTGTTGAATTGGTTCAGCAATGATCCAGAACTTCCAAAGAAAGGTATAATGGATAATGAAACTGAGGAACTGAGGCCCAGCAAAGAAAACTGCCTGAAGAGCCAAGACTGAAAAAAATTCTAAAAATTTAATCTCATGTAAGAGTTCCCCCACTCCTTTCTTAGATTAAAATGGGATATTGCATCAAGAGTTCCTGCTTCATGGTTGTACAGTCAGTAAGTAATACTACCCACAAGTTAAGCCCCATTTGTGTGAAGCAATACACAGAAAATGACCAGAACTGTGGCAAAACTAGTCACGGAAATTGCATCATGATAATTTTCCCACTTGCACGTCAATGCCTGTTAACGGTTTTGTTTTTTCTTGCCACAAAATTGTGGTGTTGACTCAGGTAGGGTATTTTCCAGTCATAGCCACTGCAGTGTTTTTCTATTCCTGAGGCTGAGGAGAACTGTGTAAGGATGTTGTTTTGCCACTATGAGGTAAAAACAGAATAGCTGAAGGAGCTGAATGACACAACAGAAAGTGAATTCCATAAGAAGTTTGCAGATTGGATAAACTGCTGGTACAAGTGTTTTATAGCTGAGGGCAATTACTACCAAAGGTACAAATTTGAAATTGATGAATAAATAAATATTCTGTGATAAAATCAAGAATTCCCATTACTTAAACATCTTCAATATTGTACAATCCTGTTTCTACCCTGTGCGTCTAAGTGCTGTGAGAAAGTAAGCCCCACTCCTGAAGCAGAGCATAGCAGTTCCTGTGTCTAAGGCAAGCAGTCATTTGAATACCTCACAATTCATGTTGCAGTGTTTATATTGGCTCCCAAATGTGACACCTATGGATTGCATGCTGCATATATCACCTGATCTTCTTCCATCCCAGCTTCACTATTTATTGCCATGTAGTCTTGCTGTCCTTAGCCAAAGAACAGTTTCTCAGCAACCTGGTTGACATAAAGTTTCACTACTGCATGTACACATTATGCCATATTATTCTTTGAAACTACTCGAGGTACCTAATGTAAATCATTTGCAATACTTTCCCCTTGAGTGAAAGTCTTGTAGTCTGTTCTTGGACTCCAAAAATATTTCTGTCAGTTTTATGTAGGACACACACACACACACACACACACACACACACACACACACACACACACACACTTTTATCTTCATTACATAATTAATTTTTAATTGCTCTATAAATCCTTTAATATACGGATTAACCTCTCTATACATTTAATTCATCTCTTTCCAGTAACCCTAAATCTTTCACCATATAAATTTACCAGTATGCATAATGAATTCATCTTTTTCAGTTAATCATAGTCATTCAATACATTAACATACTATAAAATGCAATCTTTTATCTTGAACATAAAAATAATTGTTTAATCTGATTTGCATGTAATCATCTTCAATACATAAATCTACAAACATTTATCATTCTCTTATCATGAATAACACACAGTACCCATATACAGTACAGGATTATTGTGATTACAATATGAATACATTCAAGTCTTTTAAAACCACTTATTTTCATCTCTTGCCTATTCTTGACATAAACATCGGTGGTTCACTTCTCTATACATCCCCTAAATATTGCCTTCACACATTGTTTATTTCAGATGTTACATCACTACTACATACTTCATATCTAATGGGTGTTCTTCCAAACACTTCTTCCCTATTCTCTCTGAAATGTCTTCAGCAGGTTTATATTTGATCATTTCTCTTTTAGGACAGTGATTCACTATTGTACCTCCACACATTTATAGCCTGCAACTCTAAACAGAAATGAAAAACCCCCTCAGGGGGCTTGCCACTCCTTGGCGGGTTCGTGCATGGATAGCATGGGGCCCCAACCTTTGCAACACTTTTCCCTTCTATGCTGTATATCTATCCTCTTCCTGTTCTTCTTCTCGTCAATTGGGGAACATGTCTGGGGTAGTACTGGGAACATTCTGCATTCTGTCGCTGACCTGTGAATGCTCTTGACTTTATTTTAAACTCCCTTTTATTTGTTCGCTTCCCCCTCTAGTTCCTCCACTTCAGCATTAGAGGATCCTTTTCTTCTTCTTCTTCCTCCCTGTGCACTTCTGAAGGCTGGCCCAAGTGTCTGACACACAAAAGGTGACTGGGTAATGCATAATTCCCAGCCTCGGGTCAACAGGTAGGTTTTGCACATACCCCCAGGTACAGGCAAGGCCCAGGGAGGGGACTGCCTGAGCTGTAACCTTCCTGACTTGCAATTGGTCCCTCCATCAGTTGTTCAGTAGGTGTGACCTGATGTGTGAACAATCACCTAAGGTAGGTGAGCCCCCTTGTGAATGGGTCCCCCAGTTGGAAGGAGCAGGCCATTGGAGATACTGGAAATCATCTGGGATATCCTCATGATGAGTCAATCATCCACTCAATTGACATTGAGGAAACGTAAACTTATTGAGGCTACTGATCTACAGATCCTTCAGACTGCACTGCGGTTCATTGTCATATCACATACTGAAGACAGTTGGTCCTTCGCCCCAGTCAATCCGTTTATTATTCAGAAAGGTGTTAATGCCATTGCTGGCTCTCTGAAATCCTGCTCTCATTTATGAAATAGCACTTTGCTTTTGGAGACAGCTTCTGATTTTCAAGCACAACAACTGCTTGCTGCCTCGCTTCTCCATGGCTACCCTGTTCGTGTCAAGGCACATAGAACTTTGAATTCTTCCCATGGTGTCATTTACACCAAGCTGCTTGATGGTCTAACCGAGGCTGACTTACTTCTCTGATCAGGGTGTCATTGCTGTCCATAGTGTAATGAAAGAGGTAGATTCCTCTGTGCTGACCACCCACACTATTTTACTCACCTTTGATAGGGTGGTGCTGCAGTCCTAGATTAAAGCAGGCTCTGAAATTATCACAGTCCGGCTGTACATTGCGAATCCAATGCACTGCTATCAGTGACATTGTTTAAACATACTCAAACATCTTGTCAAGACCAAGCCAAAGGTATAACTTGTGGCATGGATGCACACAAGGGCAAATGTCTGCCTCATCCTCCCCACTGTGTGCTAAGGTGGCCATGCCGCCTCGTCCTGGGATTGTCCCATTTATCTATACGAGTGGGCTGTTCAGGAGATATGGGTAAAGGAAAAAGTGCCTTACCCACTAGCTCGCAAGTTACTGGCTAGTTGCAAACCCTGTGTTCTCCTGTCTGGCATCTATTGTTCCATTGTTGTTACCCCCCTCGCTCCATGAAGGACGTGGTCACGCAGACATGCAACCCCAAATTTGGCTCTGATATTGTGAAGCCACTCAATGTCAAGGTAGCATCACATTCCCCCCCCCCCCCCCCCAACCCACTGAGCAACTAACCATTAAACTCTCACCTAAAGGGGCAAAGCTACTCACCATTCAACTGGCAGGCAGAAAAGGACAGGTGGAGTACTCCCAAGAAGGCTAACTTTCTCCCTCCAGCCAAACAACACCCAAGTCTTCCTTTGACCAGAAGGGCTTGAATAAGTGCATTAAGGGCAAACAGTCTTCTCCTTCACCCACTCAAAGGTCCTGCTTCACAGTGTCGCCACGTGATCACGTAGCCTGGAAGGCCTATGTCTCTCTGGTGCACACCACTGACCGTTTTTCGGCACTGGACTCCACAGACTGACCTCACAAGCATTCCAATGCTTCTGTGGAACATGTGGAGCAGGATACTTCTGCTTCTGTGCCCTGTAGTAACACCTCCACACCAGCTGTCCCTCGGCAGCCGCCGAGTTGACACCTCTACGTCCTTTGACCTCATGACTGTCCTCCAATGGAAAGTTTGCAGCCTTCAGTCCCACAGAGAGGATTTATGGCTGCTTCTGGCATCAGAGCATCCCCTTGAACTCTGCCTTTAGGAAACAAAATTTCACCCTCAAGATGGCTTTGTGCTTCCACATTACTTATCGATCCGTTTTGATCTTCCCCCTGACATTAGCATCCCATCTAATGGGGGTGTCATGCTGCTCATACGGGATTACCTACGCAGCCATCCTGTCTCCCTGACTACCCATCTTCAAGCTGTTGCCATTTGCCTTTTCCTTCCACACCTGACTTTCTCCCTCTGTACCATTTATGTACCTCCGTCCTTCGATGTCACCAGGGCAGACTTCCTTCAGCTTATTGGGCAGGTACCTCACCAATTTCTGCTTCTTGGGGGCATTAATGGGCAGCACCCCTTTTGGGGTCCTCACAGAACCCATCCAACAGGTGCCCTCTTGGCTGATCTTCTTCATCAACTAAACCTCTTCTTCCTGTCAATACAATTTGTGCATGGAGATGTGCCACTCTACCCTGGAAAACTGTATTTATTGTAAATAGTTGTGTGCAAAGTATCGAGTTTTTCAGGATAGCAAACTAGCTAGCAGGATATCATTCACTAGTTTCTTTAACAGTTCCACACATTCCCCTGTAGTGTAGGCCAGCTTCCGATGGCTCTCTGGAACCAAGATACGTTCCCCCATTACTGGTCTGACAGTAGGTGCCAATGTCATCGTAGGCTCAGGCAATACCCTTCCCTTCTCCAAATAATGAGTGCTATAATGACGCATTCACTATTAGGGAGCTGGATCATGCTCTCAGTTCATCTCAGTCCTCCGCCCCAGGGCCAGACTCTATCCACATTCAGATGTTGCGGCACCTCTCTCTTGCAGGCAAGTGCTTTCTGCTTAACACATACAACCGCATCTGGGCTGAGGGCACATTTCCAGGATGCTGTCATGAAGCCACCATCATACCCAAGCCCGGTAAGGACAGAAACCTTCATTCTAGCTACCACTCCATCTCCCTTACCAGCTGCATTTGCAAGGTAATAGAACATATGATTCATGCCCAGCTGGTGTGGTGGCTAGAGTCTCGCCATGTACCCACAGATGCACAGTGTGGATTTCGTGTTTTCTTTGCGCATTTTTAAAACGCTGAGTTTTCAAGTTGCATGAGTGTTGTGCCTTGTTGGACACCAATATTCAGGAAAGTGGTGTTCCTCAGGGTTCCGTCCTGGGTGTCATCCTCTTTACTATCGCCATTAACGCTATAGTAGGCTGTCTCCCACCAGGCATCTCCTACTCCCTTTCTGTCAATGATTTTGTGATCTTTCGCAGTTCTCCATGGACCTGTCTAACTGAGCAACGTCTTCAGTGCTGTCTTTATCATCTTCACTCCTGAACATCACCAATGGCTTTCACTTTTCCACTGACAAAACCCATCTGTATGAATTTCTGGTTGCACAAATGGTTTCTCCCACCATCTCTACATCTTGGGCCTGTTACCCTTCCATTCATTGACACTAAGAAATTCCTGAGGCTCACACACATTAGGAAACACTCTTGGTCCTCCCATGCCTCTTATCTGGCAGCCCGCTGTATGCTGTTCCTCAATGTCCTCCATGCCCTCAATGGTACTTCTTGGGTTACCAATTGAACCACCCTCCTCTGTTTATACCAGCTCCCTCCAGCGTCTTTGTGCACTGTACGCTGCTCATTCCTTAGTGCGGAGGGTACACTTGCTCACTCTTGGTGGAGCCAATGTCTCTTTATCTGTGAGTCCCTGGTGATGTTGGTCTGCCAGCCTGCAGTGCTCAGACCACCCCCCCCCCTCCCCCACCCGTTCCACGCCGCACACGCTGTGGGTCGAGAGGCTAGAATAGCCTGAGGTATTCATGCCTGTTATACGAAGTGACTAAAAGGGATTTCACACATTTCGGCATTTATGTGATGGTCCCCTGTAGGGTTTGACCTCCATTCTTCAAAATTTTTCTGAAGAGTTAGCCAATTCCGGAAAGGCACCTTAAAAGGTGCATTGTGTCCATTGTGCATTGAGATCTTTAGGCAACTTTCTCATTGTCACATTGCAGTCCTGCCCACTCTTAGTCTCTTGGGTGAGGACACTTTCCTGGGTGTGTTTTCCACCATGCACTACGCAGTGTCGATTTCTGCATCAATAATAACCATGGAGGTATTTGCACCTGATATCCAGAACAGTAGCCAGTCCATTGTGGTGGCACCACCGTGTACCCTGTTAATTGCACCCCCCTGACCACACAGGGATCACTCTGCTGATGCCTGCGCTGTTAACTCCCCACATAGGCCAAGGGGTATATTCCCACTCCCTAGGGCATTGCATTGGGACTGCCAGCAATGGACATCCTGCCAGGTAGCATTTGCTGCAGCTAGGTGGCGCCCATGTGGAGGGCCTCTGGTCGCATTGGGTGGCATCATGGCGGATGGTGTGCGATGAAGCATAGTCCATAATCTCTTGCTGGTGGTCAAACACCAGCAGTCTCCAAGTGATCATGAACTTAATTCAGTGCACAGAAGTACAAATCATTCCCCTCCCTGGCCACACCATGGGAGAAACGTCAGGCTAAGGATGGCAACAGATCTTATTCACCCCGGTACCTTGTATGTTTGAGAGCTGATGGGGAATCTTTCATGACGGTGGAGCTTCAGTTTTTTGTCGAGCATTTAGAGGACAAGTTCGGCAAGGTGGAGGGCTTGTCCAAAATGAGATCTGGGTTAGTCTTCATCAAAACAGCATCCTCTGCCCAGTCATGGCAGTTAATCACTTGTGACAATCTGGGGGAAGTTTCTGCAACCATCACACCCCCTAAGACCTTAAATATGGTCCAGGGTATCATATTTCACAGAGACATTCTTTTGCAGTCTGACTATGAGCTGCACACCAGTTTAGAGGGGTGAGGTGTACATTTCATCCAGTGTGTCCACTGGGGTCTGAAGGGTTGTCAGGTTGCCACCGGTACCTTCATCTTGGCCTTTGAGGGTGATATATTGCCTGAGATGGTCAAGGTGATGGTGTACCGGTGTGATGTAAAGCCCTATATCACTCTCCCAGTGTGGTGCTTTAAGTGCTAAAAGTTCAGCCATATGTCTTCCCGCTGTATTTCCAGCATCACATGCTGAGACTGCGGACACCCATCACTTCCCAATACTCAATGTGCCCTGCCTCCCATCTGTGACAGCTGTGGAGAGCACCATTCGACTTGCTCGCCTGATGGCAGGATTATCAAGAAAGAAAGGAAAATCATGGAGTACAGGACTCTGGATAAACTCGCCTACACTGAGGCTAAGACAAAATTTGAGCCTCTGCGTATGACATCGTCTTTCGCCGCCGCTACATCATCTCTGGCACCATCAGCTCCGCCAAACCAGGTCACCTCTCAGAGCTGGAAGACTACATTTTCACCCTTGATGGTGGGGGAATTTCCCTCCCTGTTGCTCCTGCATCATCTACTTCGGGAGCAATAACCTCCCCCCTCCGCCCCCCCCACCTCCACCCCCACCCACCCACAAACCATCAGGGACATCCGACCCCACTTGTGAGCTGGAGAATCGTAAGTAGTCTTCGGCTTCTCTCACTAGGAAAGGGACCTTTGTGTCACTCCCTTCCCAGGTTTCTCCTAGTGTGAAAGATGTCACCTGCCAGAGGCTGAAGAGCCCAAAAGCAACTGGTCGTAGTGCTTCACACTCATTCTCAGTCCTGGAGGCTGAGCCAGTGAAGTACTCCCAGCCAGAGGAAACCAAGAAGCAGCGAGAGAAATCAAACAGAAAATCCCAAAGACTGAGGAAATTGCTATCTACAAGCTCTGCGGCTGAGAATGGGGTGGAGATTTTGGTGTCCGCTGAGGACCTAGATCTCATAACACCCTCAGACACAATGGATATAGACTGCTCAGGCAATAAATCAGTGGCAGCAGGTGACTCTGAGGTGTAAACTGCCTCATTGAATGTTCCATGCCTTCCCACTCTCACTATGACATCATCCTCCAGTGGAATTGCGGCACTTTTTCCACCACCTGGCTGGGCTACAGCAACTGTCAAGCTTTACACCTGCGATCTGCATTATCCTCCAGGAAACCTCATTCCCAGCAATGTGGACCCCTGCCCTTCATGGCTATAACGGATATTACAGGAACCATAGTGACTATAATGGTGTGTCTGGTGGAGTTTGCATTTATGTCCTAAACTCGGTCTGTAGTGAACACTTGCCCCTTCAAATCCCTCTTGAAGCTGTGGCTGTCAGAATAAGGACGACACAGGAAATAACTGTCTGCAATGTATATCTTCCCCCAGATGGTGCAGTACCCTTAAATGTATTAGCTGCAGTGATTGATCAACTCCCTAAAGCTTTCCTACTTCTGGGAGATTTTAATGCCTATAAGCCCTTGTGGGGTGGTACCGTGCTTACTGGCCAAGGCAGAGACGTCGAAACTTTACTGTCGCAATTTGACCTGTGCCTCTCAAATACTGGGGCCGCCACACAGTCCATTATGGCTCATGATAGTTACTCGGCCATTGATTTATCAATTTGCAGCCCAGGACTTCTCCCATCTATCCACTGGAGAGCACATGACGACCTGTGTGGTAGTGATCCTTTCCCATTTTTTTATCACTGCCCCAGCATCAGGCACATGGACGCCTGCCCAGATGGGCTTTGGCAAACTGGAGAACTTTCACCTCTGCTGTCACCACTGAAACTCTCCCCCCACGGCAACATCGATATGATGGTTGAGCAGGTGACTAGCACAATTGTTTCTGCGGCAGACAACTAGATCTCTCACTTTTTAGAGTGCCTGCAGTATAAGGCAGTCCCTTGGTGGTCGCCAGAAGTCGCTGAAGCAATTAAGGAGTGTTAGTGAGCTCTACAGTGGCATAAGCGGCACCCTTCCCTGCAGCACCTCACAGCCTTTAAACGTCTTTGTGTCAAAGTTTGCCAACTTACCAGATGACGGATTCAGGAGTGTTGGGAGAGATATGTCCGCACCATTGGGTGCCACATGGCACCTTTCCAAGTCCGGGCAAAGGTCAAACATCTTTTCAGGTACCAGGCCCCAACAGCTCTCCCTGGTGTTACCACAAATGGCGAGTTATGTACCGATGCAGACACGATTCCTGAGCACTTTGCTCGAGCCTCTGCGTCAGAGAATTACCCCCCAGCCTTTCGCACACTCAAACGGTGGCTGGAAGGGAACGTCCTCTCATTCACTACACGCTGCATTGATTCCTAGAATGCCCCATTTACAGAGTGCGAGCTCCTCAGTGCTCTTGCACATTGCCCCAACACAGCTCCTGGGCCTGATCGTATCCACCGCAAGATGATTAAACATCTCTCATCAGACTACAAATGACATATTCTGTTCAGCTTCAACTGGATCTGGTGCGATGGCATCTTTCCATCGCAGTGCAGGAGAGCAGCTTGATGTGGATAGCTATTGGCCCATCAGCCTCACCAACGTTCTTTGTAAGCTGCTGGAATGTATGGTATGACGGCGGTTGGGTTGGGTCCTGGAGTCACGTGGCTTGCTATCTCCATGTCAGGGCGGCTACCGCCAGGGTCGCTCTACCGCTGATAATCTTGTGTCCATTGAGTCTGCCATCCGAACAGCCTTTTCCAGATGGCAACACGTGATTGCCATCTTTTTTGACTTATGTAAAGGTTACTACACGACTTGGCGACATCATATCCTTACCACATTTTATGAGTGGGGTCTCTGGAGACCACTTCCAATTTTTATCCAAAACTTCTTGTCTCTCCATACTTTCCATGTCCATGTTGGTGAGTCCCAGAGTTCCATCCATATCCAGGAGAATGGAGTCCCGCAGAGATCTGTATTGTCTCTCTATTTTTAGTGACCATTAATGGTCTAGCAGCAGCTGTCGGGCCCTCCGTCTCACCTTCTCTGTATGAAGACGACTTCTGCTTTTCGTACTGCTGCTCCAGTACTATTGTTGCTGAGCAGCGTCTCCAGGGAACCATCCACAAGGTGCAGTCATGGGTACTAGCCCACGGATTCCAGTTATCAGTTGCAAAGTCGTGTGTCATGCACTTGGCATTGTACCATTCATCCGGAACCTGCATTTTACCTTAATGATGATCCACTCACTGTAGTGGAGACATATCAATTCCTAGGGATGGTTTTCAATGCTTGATTGACTTGGCTCTCTCATCTCCGGCAGCTTAAGCAGAAGTGCTGGCAATACCTCAATGCCCTCTGTCGCCTGAGCAACACCAATAGGGGTGCAGATGGCTGTACGCTGCTACAGCTCTACACAGCCCTTGTCCAATCCCGATTTGACTATGGGGGTGTGGTTTATGGTTCAGCAGTGCCCTCAGCATTACATTTACTCAGTCCTGTGCACTACTGTGGGGTTCGATTAGCAACAGGAGCTTTTAGGACCAGTGCGGTGACGAGCGCACTGGTGGAGGCTGCTCGCCAGTTACGCAGCCCACATTCGTAGTTCCTCTGAGCATCTGAATTACTGTCTCCTTTTCCTGCCCATGGTAGTCCATCTCCCATATCGGTGGCCCAGATCAGGGCTAATGATTGTGGTTCGCGTACCGTCCCTTCTCTCCGTACTGCAGTCCTTCCCTTTACCATCTCTACATGAAGTCCGTTCACGTACGCCTCCATGGTGTATGCCTTGGCTGCAGCTTTGCCTGGACCTTTTGCATGACCCTAAGGACTCCGTTAACCTTGTGGCTCTCTGCCATTACTTCCTCTCGATTCTTGTTGAGATCGGGGGCCCTGAAGTGGTTTACACCAACAGCTCAATGGCTGATGGTCATGAAGGCTTCACATTTGTTCATGGAGGACATGTTGAGCAGCACTCCTTGTCAGTTGGCTGCAGTGTTTTCACTGCAGAGCTGGTGGCCTCATCTCATGCTCTTGTGCACATTCACTCATGCCCTTGCGAGCCATTTCTCCTGTGTACTGACTGAGCAGCCTACAAGCAATTGCCCAGTGTTACACTGACCACTCTCTGGTAGCGTGCATTCAGGAGTCCGTCGGTGCTGTGGAACAGTCCTGCCATTCTGTGGTGGTTGTGTGGATCTCAGGACATGTCAGAATCCCCGGCAATGAACTTGCCAACAGGCTGGCCGAACAGGCAATGCAGAAACCGCTTCTGGAGATCCGCACTCTGAAGCCGACCTGCATTCTGTCTTACACTGCAGTGTTTTCTGGCTTTTGGAGATGGAATGTCATAACAGCACACATAATAAACTGTGTGTCACTAAGGATACTATGAATGTGTGGAAGTCTTCCATGGAGGCCTCTCGCAGGGAATCAGTTGTCCTCTGCCGGCTCCGCATTGGCTGTACGTGGCTAACGCATGGTTACCTACTCCATCGCGAGACCCACCTCAGTTTCACTGTGTCTCCAAAATGACAGTTGTCCACCTCTTGCTGAACTGCCTACTTTTAGCCGCCCTGCAGTAGAATTTTAACTTTCCCAGCACCCTTCCTTTGGTATTGGGTGACAATGCCTCCACAGCTTTAGTTCTACGTTTTATCCATGGGAGTGGGTTTTATACTACTATGTAGGTTTCAGTGCATGTCCTTTGTTCCTCTGTCCCCTCCACCCTAGTACTTTTAGGGTGGAGGTTTTAATGTATTGCAGAGTGGCTGGCTTTCCCTTTTTATTCTCGAGGTTGGCCAGCCACTGTAATCTGCTTTCATGTTTTACTCCCTTCTGTTTCTAGCTTCTGTTTTATTGTCCTCTTTTGTACATTTTAGTATTTGTTTCCTTCCCTTTGTTCTTGTGGCTTTTCATTTCTTTCCGTTTTGTGTTATATGTTTCGTCCATTTTACTCTCACACTTGTGACATTTATTTTTTAGGACCAAGGGACCAATGACTACATGGTTTGGTCCTTCTCCCACCCCTAAACCAACCATCCAACCAAACTCGTACCTCGGCCCACGAGTACCTCTGTTCTCCCCAATGATCTGAGTTTCTGTCTGTCAGGAGGTGGTGCCCATTTGGCATCACCAGTGTTCCTCCTTCATGAGAATAACCTTAGGCTTATTAAGCCTCTCCCAACACCTTGGACGACCTCCTCTCAGCCCTCTCACCGGGAGGAGAATATTTTAACTCGGCTGCGTATTGGGCACTGCCTTTTTAGCAATTGTCATTTGATCAGTGGTGCTGCCCCACCACTTTGTACACATTGCGCCCAAATTTTAACTGTCCACCACAACCTGTTGGAATGCCCTTTCCTTTTTTTACCAATAGACATTCCAGCGTGGATTTGCCATCTGATTTATCAGCCATTTTAGCGAATGCCTTGTGGGTGGTCAACTGCGTTTCACTTTTTGTCTACTGAAGCAATACGGCAAAGGCCATTTAATTTTTAGTTTTAGACCTCCACTTTTGTATACTGTTTTTTTAGTCCTTTTTTCACATGCCTTTTTTAGCTGTCTTCTAATGTCCATTGAAACTGACGCAGTTGCTTCCTCCGTGAAGTCAGGGAAGCAGCCAACTTTCAGAATGACTCTTGAGATTTTGAAGAGTTCCAGAAAGCAGTTATTGCTTAATGAACTGTTTATTTCATCATAAAGGGATCCAGCAGTTTCTGTGGCCAGTTTTTTATTAAACAGTCAGACAAACCATCAGTACCACAAAAGCATGAGATATTTGATTCTCTGATAATTTTTATAACCTCTGCAGCTGGCGTTGATGTTAATAAGATTGACCTGTCTGATTTTTTTAGCATTATTTCAAAAAGGTTTTTTTGTTGTTTGGTCATTCCTGAAGAAGGAATACTCACATTATTTGTGGCATGTGCATTAAAAAATTTGCTTATTTCTTTATAATCTGATATTCTTTCCCATTCTCACTTAGAAAATAAGGCAGTGGTTGTTTAGGCTTTGTTCTTGTAGTACCACTGACAACTTTCCACACAGCTTTATTTGTGTTGATAGAATTTTTAATGTACTGGTTGACTGAGAGCTTATCTGACTTGGATATCAGTTCCTGAAGAACTTTCTCATATTTTTTGAAATAATTAAGGAAACTGGGGTGTCTGTTACTTTTTCTTTCCTTGTACAGTCTTTGCTTAGTTGTGTAGGAGCTGAATATTCATTGTGTTATCAACCCTTCGTTTTCAGTTTCAGAGTGTCATCAAAATTCTTAGCCTTTTTATGAGTGAGTGTCTTCTTCCAGGTAAACATTTACCAAAGACTGTGTTTTACCAAATCCTTAAATAATTGCTAACTACCAGGATCATAAAGGCACCTCCAGTGAATTATTTTGAGTGAGGTGGACATGGAATTTACTTCATATTGTAGGCTTACATCTAACAGGAGGCCTTTGCCATCAGAGAGACCATTTGACAAGGTCTCAAGTTTTATTACTGGGGCAGAGTAGGGATTTACAGTGATAGTGTCAATGGAAGACAGAAAGTTGGAGTTAGTCTAGTAGGTTCTTTTAGAGTATTTTCCATTGAGAAAGTTGCTAGTTCTTTTCTTAAATCACTGGCTTCATATGACACCACTGCTAATTTCCATTAAAATAAAAGTACAGAATTACTTTTTTCCTTTTTGAAATGTAATAAGTAATTGAGATTACAGACTTTTAGAAAGTGAACAATGTTTCCATCTGTTGATCTGTAGCTGCAAGTAATGACTGTTTGCTGTATTATTCAGTCACCAACCCTTTCAGGGGCTCTGCAATATCTAGTGCCATGAGATTATTTGGAAAATTAAAAATGAGAGCTCATTAGCCTTCATCCAGTGCTCAGAAACGAATATAATACCTACAATGGGAAGATTGGACAAGCAATAACTTTCAAATTCTAGGAAATTATCTCACGGTGCCTTAGGGTTCGGTGGGGTGTGCGGGGGGAGGGGGGATGGGAGGAGAAACAAATATTTGCTTGCATATGCTATTCTGATCACTTTTAAGTGATCATTACTTAATGTTGCTTGCTTCATTTTGTGTATTGACATTTGGAATCATGAATTAACATCATTTCCTTGCCTTGGGCTATATGAGTATAACAAGTTACTGTTTTGTTTGTGTCTACTTCAATAGGAAGGGACAAAATATTGTGAGGAATGAATATATAAAGATCAATTATTTTAGGCACCTGGGGTAACTGTTGTACCCTGCAAGTTCTATTAGGAATGATTTGTCTCAAATGTCATCCTTCACAAGTTTCCAATATTTAACTAATGGAACATGAGTATAAATGGGGGTTATAAAACATCCTATTGAGTATTTACAGTTAATGTAATTCGCGGGTAATAATTTATAGTTTAACAATGAAAGTAATCAATTTATAAGTTTAACGTGTGTGTGTGTGTGTGTGTGTGTGTGTGTGTGTGTGTGCTTGGTGATGAGTAGATTTCAGTTATTAAATATACATCAGTGGTATCAATATAACATCTCTTTGCGGCACTTGATAAATGATGTTTTTGAATTGTACTGTATGCAGACTGAGCCTTTTCAGTCCTTGACTAATAATTTGTTCACATCCTTCCATAAAACTTACAATATAATTGACATTTGTTAATGTGGCCCTTGCTATCATTATCTGTTGCCTGGTCAACCTCAACTGGAATACATATGACTGTGAGTCGTACCAGTGCTTCCCAAATGCATTAAAAGTGGTTTTTCCAGGTCTCTGACTTTGGGGTCTATTGGTGACAGAAAGTTAGGGTCAAGTGTTTTGCATAGCCCTTGGGCTAGGAAGCATTTGTGTAACTATAACTATCCTGCAGTACAGGGTCAGTTTTTTAAATATTACACAAGTTTTTCAGGTTTGGAAAATGGAGCAAATAGGTTGGTTGTTTTTGTGTTCAATGTGGTCTACAGTGTGCCTGAAGCAGCTCGTGGAGGCATCAGTTAGATCATTTGTGGTTCCTGCAAAGACCCAAAACAAAAACAAAAAAAGTTTCTTAGCATTTGTTTGTCAGCTCTGGATAAATTAAATAACTAACAAGATCAAACTGCTGAAGTTTTAAGGATATGATCTCTATGCATTTATCTAGAAATACCATCTTCCTGTTTTCAAATATCAGTGTCCATTATCATGAAATACCCCAAAAATGTGATTTTCGAGTATAAAATGCAAGCCACGGATTCCAAGACGGCTATGTACAGGAAATGGCTGTAATTTTTATGACACATTCTTAAGATTCCAGCCCTGAAAAAAGTTGAAAATTTATAGATATCTGTAACCATTTCCAAGATACTGTGTTTCAAAGTTAGCCTACCTGTGCTTCTAAAATATGCACATAAATGCAGTGTGAGGCAAAAAACATTGTTTACAAAGTGAATAAAGTGACTTAGTAATGGAGAAGTGAAGTGCCTGTTGTCATCAGAAGGGTTCTGGAACCTAAACTTGTAATATTTGAGCACATATGACAGTTTTGTGCATGTAAATTCTGGACTGAGGTGTAAATTTACCTTTGACTTACTCTGTTTCACAGAAGCAAAATCTCAAAATGTTACTGACACATGAAATACTTGTCATACAAGTGACATTCGTTTCAATAGCAGGGAAAGAAGGGAAACAGCAGTTAAATGCTGGAAAAGTAATAAATAATGGATGATACTATACAATGGTTGTGGTATAGAAAGGGTGGAGTGAAATAGACAATGAGAGTTTGAGAGAAAGAGAGGAACAAAGTGGGAGTGGAACACACATGACAGTGGCAGAAGAGTGCAAAGAAAATAGTAAAAGACAGTTCCGTTAGGAGAAAAATCCACAGAAGAAGAAATTAGTATGAGTGAGAACGAGTGATAATCAGAGAAAGTCAACAACAATGGCAACAAAGAAGAGAGAAGATAACAGTAGTGAGAAGACATTTGCAATTGAAAGGATAGAATGAGACATTAGCAGTAAGAGGGAGTGGCAGTGAAAGGAGATAATAGCAGGAGGACAGAAGGAAGGGAACTAAGACTATGACACAGGGGACTGTTACAGAGATAGAGAGAAAAACGACAATGATTGATGGGTATAAGCGACTTGGTGTGATGGCTAGTGAGTGTAAGCAAGTTACAGTTAAGGGAGCTTGTGGGAGTGAGAGGTGAGGTGCATGTGAAAAGATAAAGATTTGTTCGAATGCCAAAATTTTTGGGAAACATTTTAAAAGTGGTGCGGAAGATAGAATGTGGTAGCTAGTTCAAAAATGGCTCTGAGCACTATGGGACTCAACTTCTGAGGTCATTAGTCCCCTAGAACTTATAACTAGTTAAACCTAACTAACCTAAGGACATCACACACATCCATGCCCGAGGCAGGATTCGAACCTGCGACCGTAGCGGTCACACGGTTCCAGACTGCAGCGCCTAGAACCACACAGGCACTTCGGCCGGCTGTGGCAGCTAGTACCCCACTTTTTAATCAGTTTATTAAACAGGAGCATATTTGCCTTTTTGTGCTCAGATAGGAGCATTTTTCTGTTGGCAAGTGGTTTTGTCGCCCTCGTATTACCCCGGTCTATGCTTCAAAATAAGATGCACCATTTTCATCTAGAACTCCAAATTGAGTTTACATATTACTCAGAGGGAATTCATTGCCCCCCGGTTTCTTAATTTTTCACATGTCTACCTGGTTGTCCAATTATATTTTGTGACTTTCTCTCTTTCCACCAGTGCCATTTTGAAGTCTGTTTTGCACCAGCACACTCAAAGGTACTCATGATAATGAAAATGATTCTCCTGACAAGAGTCTACTGCTCTCTTTTGCAAGTACCCCCATGGTTTCAAATTAGTTCCTCAATTTCACCAATTTAAAATTACTTAGGACACTCTATGATAGGGGGTTATATCAATTTATTTTTCAATATGATACCAATGTACACTAATACATATGTGGGCACACTCAGATAACTTCTTCAAACCATTCAAATAAAAATTCTTTAATTTCAAATCCAACCAAGCATTCACTGCATCATCATTGTAAAATCATTGTTCTTTGAGGTCATTTTCAGGTTTGGAAAAAGAAAAGACTTATGGAGCCAAATCTGGTGAATGTGGCAGATAATGTAAAAATTCAAACCCACCGTCACAGTGTTGCAAGGGCTTTGTGTGCTGATGCATTGTCCTGATAGAAAAGAACTCCATGTGCCAATTTTCCACACATTTTTCCTTTATCTCTTCTCTCAAATGGTGCAGGAGGGTGCAATAGTATGATCCACTGATAGTTGCAGACTTTCGCAAGTAATCTGCCATGTTTACCCCTTCTGCATCCCAGAAGACCAATGCCAATAAGTTACTGGCTGATTTTTGCACCTGGAATCTTTTTGGGGTAGGGGATGAAAGATGTTTCCATTGTTGTGACTGCTGTTTTGTCTTCGAATCAAAGTGGTGAACCAACATTTTGTCCATTATCACATTCCTTGCAAGAAAGCTGTCTTCATCCACTTCAGATTGGTGGACGATTTCTTCATAATGCTGCACATGTTCCCACCTCTGATCTGCATTCAAGTCTTCCAGGACCAACTGAGATGAAACTTTGCATTCCCAAAATATGAACAACAATGTTGTGATCATGCCCATGAAAGATTCCAAATGTGGTTTCAGCGTGCTGCAATGTTGTTCGATGATCCTACAAAATCGTACCATGAATTGCAGTCACTGTTTCATCAGTGGTAATGGCGATAGGTCTTCCACTGCTTGTCATGTCTTCAACACTCGTTCTTCAATGTTTGAAGTTGGACACCCAGTTTCTTACTGTTTCATAAGACAGAGCACTGTCCTTACATATATTCCACATGTCCTCCACAATTTCCTTGGGTCACTCCCTTCAAATGAAGATACTCAATCACAGCACAGTTCCTTATTCTCTCAATATTCACCATTTTGCTTACACTAAGATATAAAACACATCCAAGTGGCAAAACTAACAAAGCTGGAGATGCGAAATTTGACTTGCATACCCAGAAAGGGTCACCATAAAAGTAGCTGGTGGTATTTGTGCAAGGCAATATGGTAACTAACTTAGGCTATAAAATTTTTGACCACCCCTCATATATCTTGCTGTAAACACTGACTCCCCTACTGCTGTCGTAGTATGATCCTGGGGGTGAACGGACTAAGATAACTTACAGATCTGGATGATACTCCACAATTGGACCAAAGTAATCCTGAATTCTGTTACAGTTATTCTCACTTCCAGAATGTGCCTCTGCCATCCTCTGACCATAAGAAATCTTTTTAGGTCATTTGTTTGCCCTCCATAAGATATTTATTCTCTCATATTAGAATTACTACATTGGATCATTTAATGTGTTTCTCAGTATAAGGGCCTTACGATGGCTGATTTCCCTGACCACCTATGTCACACAGTTTCATCAAATAAAAGAACATTTGTGCATTTTGGATGCTGTGTAATGTAGCAAGTTGTGTTTCCACTGGCAACTCTCATTTGTGGCTGTTCTGAGGTACCAACTGTAACCTAAGACCTGACACTTTGGACGACATGACTGCAGAACTCTCTTCAGATGCAGGGGCAGCTGTATTGGGACAGGACAAGAGATTCCCAGTGAGCCTGGCCAAGGGCTTATGAAGGTTATGCGTAAAAGACATGAAGATCACAGAACTAATGGCAAAGATAAAAGCCTTCTGTCGTTTAAGCTCAAATTGAGATAGAAAAAATTTAGTTCTGTTGGAGGGGATAAAAAGAATCAAGGTAGAGTTAAAGACAGCAGTTTGGATAATTCCCTTATTTTTGAGCAAAAGAATGAATACAGCCTGTTACCTGGTTGAGGGCAGGAAACTGACTGAGCTCTAGAAGAAAGTAGGGTGCAGCATACTATTAAATTTTTATTATGATGCACATCAGAAATGAGGTGAGCAGGAAAAGCTAGATCTCACTGCTAGGTAGCAATCAATTGGGAGGTGTACATTTGTGTGCGTTTGAGAGAGAGAGAGAGAGAGAGAGAGAGAGAGAGAGAGAGAGAGAGAGAGAGAGAATAAAAGGTGTCTTGTGAACAGAGGTATATTGCAATTGCACCTTTGGTTAAAATCGCTGTATGCAAGGTAACATAGCTTAAACAATGTTCATACATCTGATCTGACATAACGTGAACCCAGTTTGACAGTTGAATGACAGTTCTAAAATTGACTGGCCTAACACACATCTTCAAGACAGGATGCTGTAGCACAGAATAATGTAATGCTCTGCAGGCACTGTGCTGTGAGTTGTCCTGAGGCTGCAAGTACTATTCTGTCTTGAACAAGTGTGGTGTCCATCCCTATCAGTTTACATACATGAAAAATAACAAAACTTCTGACCAGCCTACAAGCCTAATTCCATTAATAGGTATATGTTGGGTAACACATAACATTACCAAAGTTACCTAAATATTTCATTCAAATACACCGCCTTGAGACAAGTCCAGATAAATGAATCATTATACACAAAAGAAACTTATTTGAGTAAGCTGTGATGCATCGGATTGTTACAGGCCCCAATAGTCAGTCCAGCATAAGGAAAGTACTTGTAGTTTGGAATGCTTTGGACAGTTTAAAAAAAATCAGAATGATAGCCTTCAACAGAGTAATAGCAACACACAGGCTTCTCTGTAAAGACGTTCACATGTTTGACTCATTTGATCTTGTGAGGTAGGTGGGTGAAGCAGCAGCACCCTGTGCACAACATTTGTCCACAATCCAATCCAGCATTTTACCTGTGACCCTGCTTGCACCTACATCTGCATCTGACACATACATACCCCCCATTTCCCCCCCTCCCTCCACTCTGTCTATGTCTACCTCTACCTCTACCTCTACCTCCACCTCCCACACTTCGACCACCTTACACTCAAACCTCTACATGTACATTTCTTCCACAACTCCTCCTTTCCCTCTCTCCATCTCATCCTCCCTGCCGCTGCCTGCCCATGTACTGCCCCTCCAGCAGCCAAAGAATTGAATAAAGAGACTGATACTACACAGACATGACATGCCACCTGTGCTATCTGCCCACATCTCAGCCTCAGTGTCAGCTAGGGGTTTCTAACACCCACACTGCAAATACCTGTGAAGCTTGTTGTTGGTGTGCCAAATGTGGTTGGAACTGATCCAGGGGTTTTGGACATCATGTAAGTTTGCACCATGTTGCCTTATCTTTGACTGAGAATGTGTATTGGCAATATAAACCTAACTCAGTCTGCAGCCTAGTTAGTGGTCACATTTGAAGCCACCAAACTTGCCAATAAGTCAAGCTGTTGAGCTAGTTCAGTGGTAAATATAAGTACACACTTCTGACCTTGAAATGGTCATCTAAATCCAGTTGGTTCTCATACTGAAGTAGAATTTCAAGATAAGAAAGCTGACAATACATGTAGATACATACAGAAACCCAGTTGCCAAATTATTCAGTGACACACATTAATCAGTCAAGTTGTATGTTCACAAGAAGCTATTTACATTCAGATTTTCCTAATTCTTTTCTTTCTTTTCTGGTTGGAGTCAGAGAACTATTATAAAGCAGAGAGATTTATTATATCTCCAATGAGATTGGAATAGACAGCTGAAACAACATTCTTTTCACAAAGTGACCATGTAAACTCCAGTTAGTGACTGACTTCTGCATGTGCCCTCTCCCATCACCATAATGATATCGCGCATTTCAGGTGTGAAGTAGAGCAGACAGCCACCAAAACAACTGCACGCCAAAGTGCTGAACTGAAAGGCCAACAGGTTCTGTCTCTCTTTCTATGATCATGATTAGGGACTAATGCATATTTAAGAATATTCCTTGTACTGAAAATTGAAAAGCTCAATGGCCAGGTGTGATATGGTGTTTCGTAGAAACACCGGTGGTTACACTGTAAACATTACAAATAGATAAACTAATTTGTTTTTGATTATTATATGTTGTAAAACAATTTCTGATCAGGTTAATTTCATTGGCTCTGTCCCAAAAATGAAGGAATGCAAATGAAAAGACAGCACATGACAGCAGACAGAATGCGATTTTCTGCAGAGAAATTTTTTAAGCCATGAAGAACACATCTTCAAATCCAGAAAATGGACTGTGCAGGTCACTGTGCATAATGACAAAAAAGTTTGGTTCAAGAAGCCATTGAGAAATGAAACCAGTAAATTTGTGCAGTCCAGTTTCATGCCAGCATCTGTGATGATGAAAGAATGAGGGGGAGTTGCCATTATAAAATGTAAAATGGATCACAGAACACTGACACAAACTTCTAGAATATGCCATTTGTAAGCAGAACTGCCATTCTCTCTATGGTATGGGGAAGTGGTTGTAAAATTCTAATTATTCCCTCAAAAACTATACTCTTCTTGGTTCTATATTTACCACATAGAATCTGAAGAAGACACAATAGCTTTAGTGTCTTAATCAACTCTACCAGTGTCATTCCTACTATTATTGCTCATCTCTTTTGACTTATTGATCACTGAAAGTGCAAACAACATGTTCAGCATCTGAAGCAGCAGCATCTTACTTGGAATCCATTCGTCTGCAGAATTTTCTTCTCCGACATCCATAGTTTCAACAGTACACAATTACTTTATGGTATAGTCTTCTTTGATTTCACTTAATCTGCTGTATTTGGATTCAGAGAATCCTTGTATACTGTCCACAAGAGTAGCCAGCAACAATTCGACTATGTTGTTGTAGCGATTTTGTACATACACAATTGTGCATGTACAGTAACTTACTTGCGTTACAGTGCTGAACTGATTATAGAACAAGGCTTTTTTTTTTTTTTTAGGCAGAAAGGTTGATGCAACATATTTTTTTCGAATTACATATTCCTTGACAGATACCTCAGTTGTAGAAGTCTGCATTTTGATCGTTCAGAAAATGTTCCACCCTAAAAATGGACTCCGTTCCATTTGAAAAATCGCTGCCACCCAATGGTTTCTATGTCTGAGGAAAAAAATCACTAAGTGGAGAATATGGGGATGAGGCAAAATTTGTTAGCTGAAAGAGACGACATGTCTGTTCTGTACAGAATGAGCTGATACATTGTCATTGAGCAAAAATATGACCTCATTAAGCTTCTTGTGACACTTCACCCTGACAGCCTTGCATTACCTCATTTGGAGATTTCACCAGTATGTGGAGGTTTTCTCCTTGTCGTTATAATCTGACAGCAACACACAATGGCACTTTCAAAGAATACCCTGCATCAACTTACCTGATGATGTTTGCATCTTTGCTTGTTTTATTGGTCATGAATCCATGTTTACCCTGCTTTCTATGCTCCTTACTTTTGGGGTAATGACTGGAAGTGGTGCAATATGCCTTCACCATGCACTGTGTGGTGGTGTGTGGATTATGTGCTTCAGTTTGGTGGGCTTTTTCAGTAAGTGTTCTTCACACTATAGCAGCCAGAGACTGTGTGTGTGTGTGTGTGTGTGTGTGTGTGTGTGTGTGTGTGTGTGTGTGTGTGTGTGTGTGGGCTAATATAATGTGTTCTAATACAATTTCTCAGGTCCTGAAATGAGATCCATTGTATGTAAAATTTTGTTCTCCACATCTAGAACAGCATTTTGCCACCCTCCCAATATCTGCAATATTCTTGTCAGACCCTGTGCTCCTTTTGCACCCATCTCCCTACCCAATGGCTCCTACCCTTCAACTGCCCCAATGCAAGATGTACCATGCCACATGCACCCTCCTACCATCAACTGTTCCAGCCGACACATGTCATACACAAACTGTTACGTAAACACTGTTCGGCCTTTTATCAACAAATTATCAGTTAGGATGAATGGGAGTAGGTAGAGGGTCTATACTGACAACACACAATATAGTGTTGCAGAGCATGTGCTACATCATCACAGTTGTGACCTCGGTGCCTGTTTCACCACATGTACTGTTCGGAATCTTCCCCCAAGCAACAGTTTCTCAGATTTCTGGAGGGGGAAACTAGTGCCAAAACATGTCCTTGGTTCTTACCACCCACCTGGCATTAATTTACGTTAATTTCTTCTGTCTTGGCATTTCTTCACAGTAAGTTCTCCTTCTGTCACTCAGTTTTAGTTTTCTACATCTTTCATTGTCTTACCTGTCTATTTTTCACTGCACCATCTGACCTCTGTTACATACAATCCACTTATCTTTTCACTCATATTAACTCATGTGTGATGTTTAATCAGTAATCTGCATCTTGCATATTATCCAGTCTTCCACCTTTCAGCTCCAAAATTTTTAAATCTCATACAATGCAGTCCCCAGCAATCAGTCTTTCCTTCTCACCCTGTGTGGTAAGTCTCTCTTGACCCATAGTTCCAGTTGACCTTCCCAAAATCTACCTTTTTTCTAGACCTCTCCTCCCCTGCGGGTTCGGGGGTTAGAATAGGCCCGCGGTATTCCTGCCTGTCATAAGAGGCGACTAAAAGGAGTCTCAACTGTTTCGGCCTTTAATGTGATGGTCCCCATTGGGGTTTGACCTCCTTTTTTCCAAATTCAACAGAAGTATGAGCCGTTTGGGGAAGGACACCTTACGTGGTGCACCATGCGTCCTCTGTGCCCTAAGAACTTCGCACTCGTTATCGTCTTGGCGTCGTAACTGCACCCTCCATCCCTCATTTTGGGCTTACACAGCTGACGAATTGTGTAAGTTACCCCCTTAGTGCATCACCATCTGCACCCACGATCACTATGGACTACCCATGGCACCCAAAATCCAGCACGGTAGCCAGCCCGTTGTGGTTGGGTCGTCATGTACACTCTAGGTTGTAGCCCCCTGACAACACAGGGATCGTACTGCCGATGCCTGAGCTGACACCTCCCCCCGTAAGCCAAGGAGTAGATGCCCGTCTGTCTGGGGTATCAGGACTCCTGACAACGGCCATCCTGCCAGGTGGCCTTTGCTGTGGCTGGGTGGCGCCTGTGGGGAGAGCCCCTGGTCGGAGTGGGTGGCAGCGGGGCGGATACCCCGCAATGAAGCGGGTAAAGTCTCAATCCGGTGGTCGCACGACCACCAACGTCTCTAAGCGCGGTAAAGTCGACTTTAACGCTGTGGTATATGACCCCAAATCGTTCCCTTCCCTAACCACGCCCTGGGAGGGACGCAGGGCTGCGGACAGACAGGAGCCATATTCACCGCAATACCTTGTGTGCAGCAGAACTGAAGGGGATTCATTTTTGGGGACGAAGCCTCTGTTCTTTGTGACCCATCTTGAAGATAAGTTTGGGGAAGTGGCTTCTCTTTCCAAAATGTGGAGCGAGGCCATTTTGATACAAGCAGCTTCCTCTGCACAGTCAAGGGCGTTACTCGCCTGTGCGAAGCTTGGTGACATACCCGTCACCGTCACTCCCCATACTAAATTTGGTCCAGGGGATTATCTTTCATAAAGATCTTCTGCTACAGTCTGATGACGAGCTACGTGAGAACCTGGCACGACGAGGTGTACACTTCGTTCGTCGTGTCTTTAGGGGACCCAAGGATAATAGGATTGCTACCGGTGCTTTCATCCTGGCCTTTGAGGGCGACTGCTTGCCTGAGAAGGTCAAGGTCATGATCTACCGGTGTGATGTCAAGCCCTATGTCCCGCCCCCTATGCGATGCTTCCAGTGCTGGAAATTCGGACACATGTCCTCCAGATGTACTGCCAGCCCCACGTGTCGAGATTGTGGACAACCTTCTCATCCCAATGCTCCATGTGCTCCACCTCCCACCTGCGTTAACTGTGGGGAGCATCATTCTCCCTGCTCGCCAGGCTGTGCAGTCTACCAACGAGAGGGGAAGATACAAGAAATTAAGACTCTGGACCATTTAACTTACCAAGAGGCGAGGAAGAAATTAGAACGGCTCAACCCCACACCTATGTTGAGGAGTTATGCTGCTGTAACACTGCCGCCACCAGTTCCTGCAAAGATTCCTCTCACAGTTGGTCCACCAAACAGTCACGTTACGCCTGCCCCACCACAGGTGGAGGCCACTCTCTCTTCCACTGCTCCCAACACACCCAGTTTGGGAGCAGTGCACCCCGAACAACTGGGGACGTCAGTCCCCACCTCTCAGCCGGAGAGGCGACAGCCCTCTCTGGCTTCTCAGCCGGGGACGCACGGGCCTCCTCCAGCCTCACTTGTTCGGAAGGGATCCCTTGGGGGAGTCCCTTCCAAGGACTTCCCCAGTGTCTCACAAGACACTAGCCAGTGGCTGAAGAAGCCACCAGCTGCTGGTCGAAGGGCTTCATGCTCTTCGTCTGTTCCTGATAATGCGTCAGGAAAGGCCTCCCAGCATGTAAACCCTCCTCCAAAAGACAAGAGAGAGAAGAGGAAGCTCTCTAAGGAGCCTAAGGACCCAGTGGTTCCAGCGCCACCGCTTCCTGTCAGCTCAGCCTCTGAGGATGAGGTCGAGCTCTTTGCGTCCCCTGATGACCTAGATCTCGCCGTCTCCTCAGAAACAATGGACGTAGCGACGTCCGTCTCTCAGTCGATGGCAGCATGTGACCCTGCGAAGTAATTTGATGTTTCAGTGCCTGCATGCCCCTACAGGACACGCTTTGTACAATCCTCCAGTGGAATTGTGGCGGTTATTTTATCCATCTACCTGAGTTACGTCAGCTTCTAAGCATAACACCTGCTTTCTGCATTGCCCTCCAGGAAAACTGGTTCCCGGCAATGCGGACCCCTGTCCTTCGTGGATACAGGGGTTATTACTGCAACCGTAGCACTTACAATTGTGTGTCAGGTGGAGCCTGCATGTATGTCCTTACCTCTGTATATAGTGCTCCTGTGCCCCTTCAAACATCATTGGAAGCTGTGGCTGTCCGCGTAAGGACTACCCAGGACATAACCGTCTGCAGTGTCTATCTCCCTCCAGGTGGTACAGTCTCCCTGACCGAATTGGCTGCACTTGTCACCCAACTTCCCACGCCTTTTCTTCTCCTGGGGGATTTTAACGCCCACAATCCCCTGTGGGGTGGAACGAAGATTACTGGCCGAGGCAGAGATGTCGAGAATCTAATCTCCCAACTCGACCTCTGCCTTTTAAACACTGGCGCCGCCACACATTTCAGTGTGGCGCATGGTACGTTCTCGGCCATAGATCTGTCGTTTTGCAGCCCAGGGCTTGTACCATCGGTCCACTGGAGAGTCCATGACGACTTGTGTGGTAGTGACCATTTTCCAATCTTCCTTTCACTACCACAGCGTCGCTCCCTTGCACGCTCGCCTAGATGGGCATTTAGCAAGGCAAACTGGGACATGATCCCCTCTGCTGCCACTGTTGACTCTCTCCCCCACGGTACCTTCGATGTGGCGGTTGAGACACTGACTGCAGCGATTGCTTCCGCTGTGGAACGTACCATTCCTCGTTCGTTAGGGAGGCCCCGGTGAAAGTCAGTGCCTTGGTGGTCTCCAGAGGTCGCTGAAGCCATGAAAGAACGTCGGCGGGCTCTTCAGCGACGTAAGCGGCACCCGTCTTTGGAGAACCTCATTTTTTTCAAACGTCTCCATGCTCAGGAACGGCGGCTCATCAAAAGGCGGAAACAGGAGTGCTGGGAGAGGTAAGTTTCCACTATTGGCTCCCGTACTTCACCCTCCCAGGTGTGGATGAAGATTCGGCGCATCTTTGGATTGCAGTACTCTACAGGTGTCGCAGGGCTTACCCTCAACGGGACAGTATCCACCGATGCTGATGCAATCGCCGAGCATTTCGCACAGCACTATGTTCGGGCCTCTGCGTCGGGGAATTACCCGCCTGCGTTTCGCGCGCTCAAACGCCGGGAGGAAGGCACACTGCTTTCTTTTGCTTCTCGCCACCCTGAGGCGTATAATGCCCCATTCAGTTTGTGGGAACTCCAGAGTGCCCTGGCACAGTGCCCCGATACAGCCTCTGGGCCAGATGGCGTCCACAATCAGGTGCTCAAACACCTGTCCCCGGACAATCAGCGGTGTGTTGTTGCCATCTTCAACCGCATATGGGGCGATGGTGTCTTTCCGTCGCAGTGGCGGGAGAGTACCGTCATTCCGGTGCTGAAGCCTGGTAAGGACCCGCTTAATGTGGATAGCTATCAGCCCATCAGCTTGACAAATACTCTGTGCAAGCTATTGGAACGCATGGTGAGTCGACGGCTGTGTTGGCTGCTCGAGTCTCGGGGTCTTCTGGCTCCGTGCCAGAGCGGCTTCCGTCAGGGCCGTTCCACCACCGATACTTTGGTCTTTCTTGAGTCTGCAATCCGCACTGCTTTTTCCAGGCGCCAACACCTCGTCTCAGTCTTTTTCGATCTCTCCAGAGCATATGACACGACGTGGCGGCACCATATTCTCGCCACGTTGCACGGGTGGTGTCTCCCCAGTTTTATTCAGAATTTTTTATCTATTCGGACATTCCGCGTTTTAATTGGCACATCCCATAGGTCAATTCATATCCAGGAGAACGGCGTTCCACAGGGCTCTGTATTGAGCGTGCCCCTTTTCCTTGTGGCCATTAATGGCCTTGCAGCAGCAGTAGGGTCGTCTGTCTCACGCACGTTATATGCTGACGATTTATGCATCTTTTTCAGCTCTTTCACCATTAGTGTTGCAGAACGTCGGTTGCAGGGAGCCATACGCAAGGCGCAGGCGCAGGCGTGGGCCCTAGCCCATGGGTTTCAATTTTCTCCTGCGAAGACTTGTGTTATGCACTTTTGTTGGCGTCGCACTGTCCATCCCCACCCTGAGCTCTATCTTCAGGATGCCATGCTCAGGGTTGTTGACACTTACCGTTTTCTGGGATTGCTGTTCGATGCCCGGCTTACTTGGCTTCCACATATTCGTCAGCTCAAGCGTCAGTGCTGGCGGCATCTGAATGCCCTCCGCTGCCTCAGCAACACAATGTGGAGTGCAGATCGTAATACGCTGCTGCAGTTCTACAATGCTCTCGTGCTGTCTCGACTGGATTGTGGGAGTGTGGCGTATGGCTCAGCGTCGCCCTCAGCGTTGCAACTGCTGGACCCAGTTCACCACTGTGGGATTCGACAGGCGACAGGAGCATTCCGCACCAGCCCTGTTAATAGCCTCCTTGCTGAGGCTGGGGTTCCTCCACTTCGTATTTGGCGTCAACAGCTGTTAGCCAACTATGCTGCCCACGTCCGTTGTTCGCCCCGTCACCCTAACTATCGTCTCCTTTTCGCTAATGCGGCAGTCCATACCCCACACCGGCGGCCACGATCAGGCCATACGATTGGGATCCATGTTTGGTCGCTCCTTAATGAACTCGAGTGTTTGCCTCTTCCATCTGCTTTCCAGGTCCGCCCACATACACCACCTTGGTGTATTCGTCGGCCGCTGCTTCGGCTGGAACTTTCCCGATGGCCAAAAGATTCAGTTCCTCCTGCAGTCTTGCGCCGCCAATTCCTTGCTCTCCTAGGTGCATACCATGCCACAGAGGTTATCTATACCGATGGCTCGATGGTTGATGGCCGTGTGGGGTACGCTTACGCTCATGCGGACTATGTCGACCAGCGCTCCTTGCCGGAAGGCTGCAGTGTTTACACCACAGAACTGACAGCCATTTTTTGTGCCCTTGAGCATGTTCGTACCAGCACTGGCGAGTCTTTTGTCATTTGCGATGACTCGCTCAGTGGTCTGCAGGCTCTTGACCAGTGCTACCCATGCCATCCAATTGTTGGTGCCATCCAGGGTTCCATTCACACTCTTGAACAGCGTGGTCGTTCGGTGGTGTTCATATGGACCCCGGGACACGTTGGGATCACGGGAAACGAACTCACCGACAAGTTAGCCAAAGAGGCTACCCGCACACTGCCGTTAGAGATCGGCCTCCCGTCAACTGATCTCCGAATGGTTTTGCACTGTCGGGTCTTTGGGTTGTGGGGAGACGAATGGCGCACTCTGTCTGCACCCAACAAGCTGCGGCAGGTAAAGGAGACCACGACTGTGTGGGGTTCCTCCATGTGGGCCTCTTGCAGGGATTCTGTTGTTCTGTGTAGGCTCCACATTGGCCACTCTTGGCTGACGCATGGTCATCTGCTGCGTCAAGAGGACCCCCCTCATTGTCGCTGTGGTGCGATTCTGACGGTGGCCCATATATTGATGGACTGTCCTCTTTTAACCACCCTCAGGTGAACTTTTAATCTCCAGGGTGATTTATTATCTCTTTTAGGTGACAATTTCTCTATGGCAGATCGTGTTTTAAGTTTTATTCGAGCAAGTGGCTTTTATAGGTCCCTCTAATTTTATTGCGTGACCCTCTTTTGAGCTGTATATTTTACTTAGTTTTGTGTTGTCATCCAACTCCACCCTAAACTTTCAGGCTGGGGGTTTTAACGTGTTGCAGTGTGGCTGGCTCATTCTATTATTTTCGTGATCAGCCAGCCTCATTCCTCTGCTGTACAGTTTTACTTCCTTCTGCCTTTCTTCTCTGTGTTGTTTTTGTTGCTGTGCTCCATTTTCCATGTTTCTTTATTATTGACCTTGGGGATTTTCTTCCCCTGGAATTTTTATCTTGCACTTCGAATGACTAATGGATGGTTTCCCTGTGCTCTGTGTGTTTATGAAACAAGGGACCGATGACCTCTGCAGTTTGGTCCCTTTAATCCTCAAACCAACCAACCAACTTTCTAGACCTCTCTAGTCCTTTCCCTTAAGCCATCTTCCTTCCCGTTCAACTGTTCTGCCTGAAGGAGGAGCTACTGGCTTCAAAAGCTTGCCTAATTACAACCTTCTTTTATGTGCATTTTCTGCCACCACTTGATTAGTAGATTTATATCTATGTAATTAGATCATTGTCATTTTCATACTGCGTGAAAGTTATTTGTTGCTAGCCAACCATTAAGGCATGGATTACACCTGTTTCTTATAGAATCAATTTTTATTCTAGGTTTTAATGGGACTCCATATCTGGCAGTACAGATTCCTTGACATACTGGTATTATAGTGGTCAAAAGTCTTTAGCCAGTAGACTGTCACCTAGGTAGCATACAATAGTGTTTTCTGATTTACACAGTAACATTTGGCAACTGCTTCTTAAGTCTCCTTCCTATTCATCAGGGCATTGTGCAAATTCCTCCTTAGGGTGGAGAATGCTTACATAAAACAAATGAAGAAGGATGAAAACACAGTCTTAATACTTCTAGAACATACACATCTCTGGGGATAACATATTTTATGGGACTGACAGTGAGTGCTGGATCTTCCTATAATAGTTGTATAAATCATTTAACTCCAGTGAGTACATGTTTCATTGTAGTTTCACCTTATATTTGGAAATATTTGTTTTCTACATGGTTGTTTTTTCACTGAGGATGCAGCTGGAAGTGTTCTGAAACTGATAGTGTCTAAGAATAAAAGGGTTTCACAGCTTAAGCAGTTTCATTTCTCAACATGGTTTGTCAAGGCTATGGTCTACATCTACATCCACATCCATACTCCGCAAGCCACCTGACGGTGTGTGGCGGAGGGTACCCTGAGTACCTCTATTGGTTCTCCCTTCTATTCCAGTCTCGTATTGTTCGTGGAAAGGAGGATTGTCGGTATGCTTCTGTGTGGGCTCTAATCTCTCTGATTTTATACTCATGGTCTCTTCGCGAGATATACGTAGGAGGGAGCAATATACTGCTTGACTCCTTGGTGAAGGTATGTTCTCGAAACTTCAACAAAAGCCCGTACCGAGCTACTGAGCATCTCTCCTGCAGAGTCTTCCACTGGAGTTTATCTATAATCACCATAACGCTTTCACGATTACTAAATGATCCTGTAACGAAGCGCGCTGCTCTGTTGGATCTTCTCTATCTCTTCTATCAACCCTATCTGGTACGGATCCCACACTGCTGAGCAGTATTCAAGCAGTGGACAAACAAGTGTACTGCAACCTACTTCCTTTGTTTTCGGATTGCATTTCCTTAGGATTCTTCCAATGAGTCTGTCTGGCATCTGCTTTACCGACGATCAACTTCATATGATCATTCCATTTTAAATCACTCCTAATGTGTACTCCCAGATAATTTATGGAATTAAATGCTTCCAGTTGCTGACCTGCTATTTTGTAGCTAAATGATAAGGGTTCTTTCTTTCTATGTATTCACAGCACATTACACTTGTCTACATTGAGATTCAATTGCCATTCCCGGCACCATGCGTCAATTCGCTGCAGATCCTCCTGCATTTCAGTAAAATTTTCCATTGTTACAACCTCTCGATAAACCACAGCATCATCTGCAAAAAGCCTCAGTGAACTTCAGATGTCATCCAGATTGTAAAGTTTTTAAACAAAAAAACTCAGAAAGTGTCTGTGGCATCTGATAATTGCATCCTGTGATGACACAATGTCATATACTTCCACTAAATTTCGGGTTGTAGCAACATTATCCTCCTTTAAATGCAAAAAATGCTACACAATTTATCAGGCCTGCAGAGATTTGCCTGGAAACAATCAAACAGTTATTATGTAATTTTATTTTTTCAAGGTAGTGATTAAAATGTCATGACTGCCTCTTCTGTGCTGGTGTCAGATACTGCTCCCTAACAAATCTTTACTAATGTACCTATGGCAGCCGACATATTAGGGTTTAGTTTCTACTGTTACCTCATCCAATGTGCACTTTTCTGACAACATAATGCAGTACTAAAACTGATAATAGTGCCATACTTGGCAAAAAGAAAAAGAAAAAAAAAGAACCTTGGTTTTTGAGTTGTACATTTCTTCTTCCTTGGAGTAGGAAATATTGGTTAGTGAAGGTTGAGGAAAATGGGGCATCTCACTCAGATCGCAGACTGAGTGGACTGTGCTGTGAGGAGAAAGTATCACAAAGTTTGGTTTGGTTCATTTTTTACATGTTCTGTGGATAACTTTTGCGAGAGCTTGTCATGCTTTTGTTGGTTCAAGGTGATGGTGGTAGTGTTTGGAATTTAATGCAGGACTTTCACACAAATAAGTCTGCAAGACCTTCATGCCTCCACCTCTTCTCTCCTCGCCGGCCAAATACTAACATTGAAGTTCTTCTCCACCACCAGGAATCAAACCAGCAAACCTTAGCATTGAGCTCCTACACAGATGTGCATTAGCTTTCTTGTCTACAGAGGTAAATAAATCGGATAATATTCTTACTACACGTCTGTGAATTATATTGTGTATTGCATAGAACTGACCCAGAAAATTATTTCATTTGACACCAGTGAATGGAAGTAGGTGATGAAAGCTTCACAAAATTAGCTTACTTCACAAAAGTCTGAAATGATGCAGAGAGCAAAGTTTCTGAAACTGAAACTGAGGGTTACTGAACATCTATAACATGTGATTTCCAGTTAAAATTAAAAGGGCACTGAGGAATTTTCAACAGCTGGTTGTGCAGGTTATCTTGCCTGATGTCCCATATTTTTGATTGCTATGATGTTCTTAACTTGTACATAACTGAATGAATTGTACCTTTTAAAAGCTATGTGAAAGACTTTTACTAAAAATCAGTTAGTGATACCTTTTAACATTTCATTTACGGGACATGGTGTTGTAGCTTGTATTATGACTTTTGCATCATACAAAAACAGTACTCTTTCTGCTTTACCAGTGTAAAGTGGAAGATTAGTTACATGAAACAAGAACAGGAGTGGTTCTGCAGTTGAATCCTACAGGACAACAGTAGCAAATTGTCCCCTCTCCACTCAAGATGCTTTCATGATGAATCTTCTATCTGACACAGTACTTTGCGTCCTTTTGGTTAAGTAAGAAGTGGACCACTTACTCATTGTACCTCAAAAGCATCTCAGTTCTTCATGTTGTTGTTGTTGTTTTCATTGTTCTTCTTCTTCTTGTTCTTGTTCTCGTCTTGAGTCCGAAGACTGGTTTGTTACAGCTCTCGGTGTTAATACAACCTACATCCTTCTGAATTTGCTTGTATTCATCACTTGATTCTTCGTTCCCTTCCCAGATTATTACCAGCCCCCTCCCCCCTGCTTCCCTCCCCACCATACTGGAGACACCTTGATGACCCCAAATGTGTCCTATCAACTCATCCCTTCTTTTGGTCCAGTTGAGCCCCAAATTTGTCTCCCCAAATATGTTCAGTACCACCTTATTAGTTACATCATCCACCCACCTAGTCTTAAACATTTTCTGTAGGACCACATTTCACAAGCTTCTATTCTCTTTTTTTCCCAACTGTTGATGGTCAATGTTTCACTTCCACTGTTGATGGTCAATGTTTCACTTCCATACATGGCTGCACTCCAGACAAATAGTTCCAGGAAAGACTTCCTCACACTTTAAGCTATGTTCAATGTTAACAAATTTCTCTGAAATGCTCTTCTTGCCATTGCCAGTCTACATTTCATATATTTTGTATCCTCTCTACTTTGGCCACCATTAGTTACTTTGCTATCAAAATGGAAAACTCATGGAGTACTATAGGTGCTTCATATCCTAATCTGATTCCCTTAGCATCACCTGATTTAATTCAACTACCGTACTTACTCAAATCTAAGCCGCACTCGAATCTAAACCGCACCTGAAAAATGAGACTCGAAATCAAGGAAAAAAAGTTGTCCTGAATCTAAGCCGCACCTGAAATTTGAGACTCTAAATTCAAGGGGAGAGAAAAGTTTTAAGCCGCACCTCGAGATCGAAACAAAGTTGGTCCATTGAAATATGAGACAATCTAGGACGAATGAATGACGATACAGCTATAGTAGTTTGGTCCGAGTTGTAAGCTTAGCAGTTAAACTTTACCGGGTAGCCATTGCTTTGAGTCAGGCGCTCCATCCGTATTTATATGGGTATCTTTCCTTTTTCACATGCTTCGTCTGGTTTGAATTGATTGCTTATTTTTCTTTGATCTGATAAGTGCCATTCTCTTTGTTATATGTGTTTACTTCACTTTAAGCTGAAAATGCATTACTGTACTTTGTCATGCATTGTTTGTCACTTCTGATAAGAGTATTTACGGCCTGTCGCCACTCGCGGCATGGCTTGCTATTGCGCACGCTACAGACGCTTACAATAAAAACAAGAAAGAGAGAGAGAAGAATCATCTCATTAGCGAAACAATGGCAAGAGACTGCTATTTGTTGGTACTTAACACTGCTGCCTTCTTTGATAATGATCAACAAGAACCAAATAATAGACTGCGTAGGATACAAGATGTTCTGAACGAAAGTTTAGCTAAAATTTTTCGCCGTTTCAAAATCTTTGCAGATGCCTCTTTTGTACATTGCATTCTGCACAGAAATTAGTGGCATCTTAGATTTAAAATCTAGTCAATTGCTGTGCTTCATTTCTAACTGTATCACTATTAGGCATAAGAAGAATAAGAGTTTCATGACATAATATATATATTCTTTCACGTTTGCTGTTGTCTCACTCTAGTTTTGTAGTTTATTAGACAGACAGGATTTAAATGAGATAGCAGCAAACACAAAAGAATATGTGACAAAATGTTTATATTCGTATTATTCTTATGGTGAAGAGAATACTGCATGTGATTCACAATTCACGGAAGTTCCTATTAGCAACCATCTCTTCTCACAGGTAGGAAAAAATTCAGAACGTAAGAGTTAGCCATATTGACAAACATCCCAAACAGGCTTGCCAGTCGGATTTTCGTAGTACATTGAAATGCTGCTACATTCGAAGATGAACAATACAGAATTTATATCTATTACATTGAATAATGTATGAAAATGCAGTGGTCGCAACTCGGGGTGGAGAAAAAAGCTCGTCTTCCACCGTTTTATATTTAAAAATTTTTTTTTAAATTTATTTACTGACGCAGAGATTTGTGCCTTCAAAGCGTGCCTGAGTAGCGCTACATATATTCAACACAGAAGTTAGTTGTAGCGGCACCTACCAATATTTTTCCGAATTTCTGCTTACTTTGCACTCAATTCTGAGACGCAGCTGGTTTTTTGGATTACAAAAACCGGAAAAAAGGTGCGGCTTCGATTTGAGTAAATATGCTACATCTCATTGTCCTTGTTTTGCTTTTGTTGTGTTCATCTCATATCTTCCTTTCAAGACAGTGTCCATTCTGTTCAGCTGCTCTCCCAAGTCCTTTGCTGTCTGACCCAATTATAATGTCATTGGCAAACCTCAGATTTACTCTCCTTGAACCTTAATTCATACTCCAAATATTTCTTTGATTTCCTTTACTGGTCATTCAATACACACACTGTATAACATCAGAGATTGGCTACAATTCTGCCTCATTCCTTCTCAACTACTCCTTGTCTTTCATGCTCCTTGACTATAGCTTTTCACTCCTTGTACTATACCCCTGATGTTGTTGGAATTCCAACGAGAGTTTCCCAGTCAATATTGTTGAAAGCTTTCTCTTAGTTTATAAACGCTATGAACATAGATTTGCCTTTTCTTAATCCATCTTCTCAGGTAAGTCATAGGGTCAGTATTGCCTCATGTGTCCCTACAGTTGTCCAGAATCCAAACTCATCTTCCACGAGGTCAGCTACTACTAGATTTTCCATTCTTCGGGAAATAATTCATGCCTCATCCAGATAACAATAAAAATAGTGCAAATGAATTTCTCATTCAGGCATTATAATACATAGTCAGTGAAATTGGCATTGTATATGGCACTTTCAGTGGGGAGTCCATCCTAAGAGAAAAAAGGCAACCAAAATAGAAACTTTTGTTTGCAGTTTTATATAATCTTCAAACTGCTGTTAAGTGCATGGCACAGGATACTTAGCATTGTAATATATTAAGTTTTCTTGCCATTCAAATCATATCTGAAGTTCAGGTAGACTGACTACTTAAATGGCTCTGGAGTTTAATTAAACTAATATTGCTTTTGCAATCCCTACTGGTGTGGTACATAGAGGGATCAGGAATATCCCCATATTCTTCACTTAATTCTGGACCTGAAAACTTCATAATTAGGCAGTTATGGGGTGAATCTAGCAATTTGTGTGACGCTATCCAGTAAGTCAAACTAACCTGAAAAAATACCTGCTATTATCTTTGTATACATTCCATATCCCATGTTAATCCTATTTGGTAAGAGTCCCACACAAATGAGCAGTATTCGGACTTAAGATGGACTCATCAATCGTACAGTGTCTCTTTTGCTGACGGACTCCATTTTCCTAGTACCCACGCAATGAAGTGACATGTACCATGTGCCTTACTTATTATTAAGCCTAATGCCCATTCCACTTGATACCCCCAATGAACTGCTACACTCAGATATTTTGTCTGAGTAAACTGAAGGCTGTTTTCTGTAGTGAATGTCACAGTCATAGGATACAACATTTTGTTTTGTGCAGGACACTGTTTTACATTTCTGGACCTTCATTACAAGTTACCTGTTGTTGCAATGTTCTGAAATCTTGCCAAGATATTTCTGGATATTTGTGCAGCTTTCTCCAGACAGTACTTATAGATAACTGCACCATCAGGTTACTAGTTCTAATGTCTTCCATGTCATCCATACACAATACAAGCAGCAACAGACCCAACACACTTCCCTGGGGAAAGCCTGAAGTTCCTTATAATTCTGTTGATGTGACTCTCTATTCTACATAACATGCTCCTTCTTTCCTACCTACATATCATCAATGCAGAAACAAGTTTTGTTTAATAACACCCACTGTCACACTTTCATTAATAAACATTCGTGGTGTAGAGTGTCAGATGCTTTTCAGAATTAGAGATACACTGCATCTACATCTACATTTACATCTACATGGTTACTCTGTAATTCACACTTAAGTGCCTGGCAGAAGGTTCATCGAACCATTTTCATACTACTTCTCTGCCATTCCACTCTCGAATGGCGCGTGGGAAAAAGGAACATATAAATCTTTCCATTAGAGCTCTGATTTCTCTTATTTTATTATGATGGTTGTTTCTCCCTATGTAGGTGGGTGTCAACAAAATATTTACACAATTCGGAAGAGAAAGTTGGTAATTGAAATTTTGTAAACAGATCTCGCCATGAAGAAAACCGCCCATGTTTCAGTGACTGCCACCCCAACTCGCATAGCATATCGGTGACACTGTCATCACTATTGCATGATAACTCAAAACGAGCTGCCCTTCTTTGTGTTTTTTTTTTATGTCTTTCATCAATCCTACCTGGTAAGGATCCCATACTTCTCGGCAATATTCTAGCAGAGGACGGACAAGTGTAATGTAGGTTTGTTGCATGTCCTAAGTGTTCTGCCAGCAAAGCGCATCTTTGTTTCACCTTCCCCACAATATTATCTATTTGGTATTTCCAATTTAAGTTGCTCGTAATTGCCATAGTCCCTGGTTTTCAGGACACAATGTAACAAAAGGAGAAATTGATGTTATCCCCATCAACCAGTGTCCATATAATGATGGTGCTGAGTTCATGCTCTTTGAACTCAAACATGACATATCTCAGTGTTCTACAACAGATGGGTATTAGTAGATTGGATATAAGTTTTGTAGGTCGCATATGCTACCCTTCTCAAGACAAATTTTACCTGTGCTTTCTTTCACTAGCTGATTACATGTTTTTTGTTCAAGGGATCTACAGTATATAACAACTAAAACAGGAGCTTACTCAGTTGTGAATTTTGTACCAAATCTTACAAGGATTCCACTGAGTTCTGGAGTTTTGTTTGGTTTACTACCCATTTCCCATTCCTTTCATGCATAAGTCTCTGGATACTGATGTTGGTGCTACTAACAGTGTTCATGTATGAACAAAATTAACATTGGTTTTGTGGCAAGTCTTTCAATAAAGTTTGACTGTGGTAGTTTTTGATGGCAGCATGTCTCTGTTTATAGCTCTAAGCTTTGTTCTACATGTTTTTATGCAGTAATCTGTTAGTTTTGAAGTTTTCCCACAGCGACGCCATACCATCAAGTCCCCCCTGCGGGTCCGGGGGTTAGAATAGGCCCGAGGTATTCTTGCCTGTCGTAAGAGGTGACTAAAAGGAGTCCATCCCCCTCAAGGGGGTAGTTAGCGCCTGCGTCCGGAGATGGACGGTTCCACGACCTATATTTGTGGTCTTTTTGGTTTTTCACTTCTCGTTCCTTCCTTTGGTTGGTTCCTTTCTTTGTTCTTCTCCATCTGACTGTCTTCCTTACTCTTTCCCTTGCCTCCTTCTCCTTGCCTCCTTCTCCTTGCCTCCTTCTCCTTGCCTCCTTCTCCTTGCCTCCTTCTCCTTGCCTCCTTCTCCTTGCCTCCTTCTCCTTGCCTCCTTCTCCTTGCCTCCTTCTCCTTGCCTCCTTCTCCTTGCCTCCTTCTCCTTGCCTCCTTCTCCTTGCCTCCTTCTCCTTGCCTCCTTCTCCTTGCCTCCTTCTCCTTGCCTCCTTCTCCTTGCCTCCTTCTCCTTGCCTCCTTCTCCTTGCCTCCTTCTCCTTGCCTCCTTCTCCTTGCCTCCTTCTCCTTGCCTCCTTCTCCTTGCCTCCTTCTCCTTGCCTCCTTCTCCTTGCCTCCTTCTCCTTGCCTCCTTCTCCTTGCCTCCTTCTCCTTGCCTCCTTCTCCTTGCCTCCTTCTCCTTGCCTCCTTCTCCTTGCCTTCGGAGACAGTCTGTCCTCTCTCTCTCTCTCTCTCTCTCTCTCTCTCTCTCTCTCTCTCTCTCTCTCTTCCTTTTCCTATTCTTCCTTCCTCCCTGTGCAGGCCAGAAGGCCGACCCACGTGTTCGCACGCGTAGCCGGTGACGGGGTAATGCGTAATTCCCTGCCCTGGGTAGACAAGTAAGGCACGCACGTACCCCCTGGTAAAGGCCAGGCCCGGGGAGGGGTGATTGCCTAGGCTGATATCTTCTGACCATGCCGATTGGTCCCTCCGTCTGTTTCTCGGGAGGTGTGACCTGAGGTGTAAACATTCACCTAAGGCGGGAGTGCCCTCTGAGAGGGTCCCCATAAGGAAGGAGCGCGCCATCGGAGACGCTGGCAATCATGGGGGATTCCTCCGCAATGGATTTCTCTTCTTCTCTCTGGACTTCTGCCCCCAAACGGAAACATGACCAGCCACCAGTGACAAAAGTACTACCGCCTGCCCCACAGTTCCTCGTCATTTCTCGATCTGAGGACGGAAAGGATTTCTCCTCTGTCAACCCTTTCGTTATCCAGAAGGGCGTAGGTGCCATAGCCTGATCTGTCAAGTCGTGTACCAGGTTGCATAATGGTACCTTGTTATTAGAAACTGAGAACGCCTTTCAGGCACAGAAACTGCTTCGAGCCACACTCCTGTACACGTTCCCTGTCCGGGTGGAGGCTCACCGCACTTTGAATTCGTCTCGTGGTGTGGTCTATACTAGATCCCTCGACGATTTGACTGACGAGGAGATTCAGTCTTTCCTTGCTGAGCAGGGCGTGACGGCTGCCCATAGGGTCATGAAAATGGTCAACAATGACCTTGTACCGACCCGGACACTTTTCTTTACCTTTGATAGTGTTCAGCTGCCGTCGCGCATCAAAGCGGGCTACGAGGTTATTTCTGTTCGCCCCTATGTCCTGACACCTATGCGCTGCTACCAGTGCCAGCATTTTAATCACACTCGCCAGTCTTGTTCCAATGCAGCTCAATGTGTCACTTGTGGCAGGGATGCCCATGAGGGCGACTGTCCACCTCCGTCTCCTCATTGTGTGAACAGTCAGGGTGACCATGCAGCGTCCTCCCGCGACTGTCCCATCTATAAGGAAGAACGCTGTATCCAAGAAATTCAGGTCAAAGAGAAAGTGTCCACCTCGGCTGCTCGCAAGCTGTTTGCTAGTAGGAAGCCCACGCTGCTCCCAGCGGGGAAATACAGTACTGTCCTCGCCTCTCCTCGGACTACCAGGGAGGTGGCAACCCAGACATGCGAACTGACCTTCAGCACCACGGTCGTCCGTTCGGCCAGTGCTAAGATCGCGCGGTCGACATCCCCTCTTCCTCCCATCACCCCACAGACACAAGCCCCTTCATCAGCTTCAGCTAAGACGAAGACCCAGAAGTCAGATGCACGGGCCTTCAAGAAGGAACCGTCCCGTGCAGACTTCCTACGTACCTCGACGTCCCAGCCATCGAACAGTACTTCCACCAAACGACCTTCCAAGAAGGCTCATAGGAAGCACAGTTCTCCTTCTCCGCCACGGTGCATTTCTTCTCCTGCGCCACCCAGCGGTTGGCGCCACAGGCCGTCATCCGTTTCGCCTGGCCGCACCGCTGGTAGCCGAACATCTGGCCATTCACCGGCAGAGGAAGCTCCCCCTCCCGGCCATCTTAACAAGATGGCCGATGAACCTATAGAACCAATGGACGATGACTGTCCGCCTACTGATAGCGGCGGCAGTGCTCGCTCGAAGCCAGGCCCTCAGCGGCCTTCGAGGTGACCCCTTCTTTCATCTTCCTTTTCTTCTCACGATGGCACTTATTCACTGGAATATTCGCAGCATTCGCTCCAACCGAGAGGACTTGAAGTTGCTGCTCCGCTTGCACCGTCCGCTCGTCGTAGCCCTCCAGGAAACGAAGCTACGCCCATGCGATCAAATTGCCTTGGCACACTACACCTCTGTGCGTTTTGACCTACCCCCTGTGGTAGGTATTCCGGGTCATGGAGGGGTTATGTTGCTGGTCCGGGATGATATTTACTACGATCCCATCACATTGCACACCGGCCTGCAGGCAGTTGCCATCCGAATTACTCTCCCCACTTTTACATTTTCCATTTGTACCATTTACACTCCTTCGTCGTCTGCCGTTACCAGGGCAGACATGATGCAACTTATTGCTCAGCTACCTGCACCATTTTTGTTAACTGGAGACTTCAATGCCCACCATCCCCTTTTTGGCTCTCCAGCATCCTGCCCGAGGGGCTCCCTGTTAGCAGACATTTTCAATCAGCTCAATCTTGTCTGCCTCAATACTGGCGCCCCTACTTTACTTTCGGACACATCTCACACCTATTCCCATTTAGACCTCTCTATATGTACTACGCAACTTGCACGCCAGTGTGAGTGGTATGCACTTTCTGATACATATTTGAGCGACCACTTCCCGTGTGTTATCCATCTCCTGCAGCATACCCCCTCTCCGTGCTCATCTAGTTGGACCGTCTCCAAAGCAGACTGGGGGCTCTTCTCTTCCAGGGCGACCTTTCAGGATCAAACCTTCACAAGCTGCGATCGTCAGGTCGCACACCTCACGGAAGTCATTCTCACTGCTGCTGAATATTCCATCCCTCACCCTACTTCTTCTCCACGTCGCGTACCGGTCCCCTGGTGGACCGCAGCATGTAGAGATGCTTTACGTGCTCGTCGACGTGCTTTACGCACCTTTAAACGCCACCCTACAGTGGCGAATTGTATCACTTATAAACGATTACGTGCACAGTGTCGTCGTATTCTTAAAGAAAGCAAGAAAGCCAGCTGGACTGCTTTCACAAGCACCTTCAACAGTTTTACTCCTTCTTCTGTTGTCTGGGGTAGCCTGCGACGGCTATCTGGCACTAAGGTCCACTCACCAGTTTCTGGCTTGACGGTCGCGAATGGCGTCCTTGTGGCCCCTGAGGATGTCTCCAATGCCTTCGGCCGCTTTTTCACTGAGGTTTCGAGCTCCGCTCATTACCACACTGCCTTCCTCCACCGCAAACAGGCAGAGGAGGCTAGGCCACCTAACTTCCGCTCCTCGAATCGTGAAAGTTATAATGCCCCATTCACCATGAGCGAACTCGAAAACGCACTTGTCCGGTCACGGTCCTCTGCTCCAGGGCTTGATTCTATTCATATTCAGATGCTGAAGAACCTTTCTCCTGTGGGTAAAGGTTTTCTTCTTCGTACTTACAATCGCATCTGGATTGAGGGACATGTTCCCGCATGCTGGCGTGAGTCTATTGTTGTCCTGATTCCTAAGCTGGGGAAGGACAAGCACTTGCCTTCCAGTTATCGACCCATCTCGCTTACCAGCTGTGTCTGTAAAGTGATGGAGCGAATGGTTAACTCTCGTTTGGTTTGGCTGCTCGAGTCTCGATGCCTACTTACCAATGTACAATGTGGATTTCGTAGGCGCCGCTCTCCTGTTGACCATCTGGTTACCTTGTCGACCTTCATTATGGATAACTTCTTGCGGAAGCGCCCGACCGCGGCTGTGTTCTTTGATTTGGAGAAGGCTTACGACACCTGTTGGAGGGCGGGCATTCTCCGCACCATGCATACAGGGGGCCTTCACGGTTGCCTCCGTCTTTTTATTCGTTCCTTTTTAATGGATCGACAGTCAAGGGTACGTGTGGGTTTTGTCCTGTCGGACACCTTTCGCCAGGAGAACGGGGTGCCACAGGGCTCAGTTTTGAGCGTCGCTCTCTTCGCCATAGTGATCAATCCAATAATGGATTGCCTCCCAGCTGATGTCTCAGGCTCCCTTTTCGTGGACGATTTTACCATCTATTGTAGTGCACAGCGTACATGTTTCCTGGAGCACTGTCTTCAGCTTTGTCCTGACGGTCTTTACTCCTGGAGTGTCGCCAATGGCTTCCATTTTTCTGCCGAGTAGACGGTCTGTATTAACTTCTGGCGCTACAAAGAGTTTTTCCCACCGTCCTTACAACTCGGTCCCGTTGCTCTCCCATTTGTGGAGACAACAAAATTTTTAGGTCTTACATTTGACAGGAAACTTAGCTGGTCACCACATGTGTCACATTTGACTGCCCGTTGTACCCGTTCTCTAAATGTCCTTCGTGTTCTCAGTGGTATGTCGTGGGGAGCGGATCGAATCATCCTACTTCATCTATATTGGTTGATCGTCCGCTCCAAGCTGGATTATGGGAGCTTCGTATAATCATCTGCACGGCCATCCATCTTACGCTGCCTCAACTCCATACAACATCGGGGTTTACGACTTGCGATCGGAGCGTTTTATATTAGTCCCATCGAGAGTCTTCATGCTGACGCTGGTGAATTGCCACTCACCTACCGGCGCAATATACTGCTTTGTCGGTATGCCTCTCGGCTACTGTCAATGCCCGACCACCTGTCTTATCGTTCCTTTTTTGATGACTCTCTCGACCGTCAATACGGGTTGTATGTCTCTGCCCCGCTACCCCCTGGAGTTCGCTTTCGTCGCCTTCTTCAACACCTTAATTTTTCACTCCCTGCAAACTTTCGAGTGGGTGAGAGCCACACGCCACCTTGGCTCCAGGGTCAGGTTCGCGTTCACCTTGTCCTCAGCTCGCTCCCAAAGGAGGTTACCCCCGGTTCGGTCTACCACTCCCGTTTTATCAAACTTCGTTCGAAGTTCATTAATATGAACTTCATTTATACAGATGACTCAAAGACCAATGACGGGGTCGGGTGTTCCTTCATTGTCGGGACACAAAGTTTCAAATACCGGCTCCATGGCCAATGTTCGGTCTTAACAGCTGAGCTCTTTGCCCTCTACCAGGCTGTTCTTTACATCTGCCGCCACCAACATTCTGCTTATGTCATCTGCTCCGATTCCCTGAGCGCCATCCAGAGCCTCAGTGATCCGTATCCGGTTCACCCTTTCGTGCACCGGATCCAACGCTCTCTTCAGCAGCTGGTGGACGACGGTTCTCCGGTCAGTTTTATGTGGGTTCCTGGCCATGTCGGTATCCCTGGGAACGAAGCTGCCGATGCCGCGGCCAAGGCTGCGGTCCTCCAGCCTCGGACAGCTTCTTGTTGTGTCCTTTCGTCAGATTGTAGCAGGGTAATTTGTCGGCACATTTTATCGCTGTGGCATGCCGATTGGGCTGCACTTACGGACAACAAGCTTCGGGCCTTGAAACCTCTTCCCGTGGCTTGGACGTCCTCCTCCCGCCCTTCTCGGCGGGAGGAGGTCGTTTTGGCCCGGTTACGAATTGGACACTGCCGGTTCAGCCATTGCCATCTGCTGACAGCTGTGCCGGCGCCGTTCTGCCCATGTGGGCAATTGCTGACGGTCCGCCACATTTTAACGTCTTGTCTGGATTTTAACACACTGTGTCTTGATCTTGGCCTGCCATGTACTCTAGATGCCATTTTAGCGGATGACCCATGAGCAGCTGCTCGCGTTCTTCATTTTATCAACTTGACAAACCTCTCTAAGGACATTTGATTATGCTGTTTTTTTAATCCTATGCCTGTCAGTCTGTCTTTTATCGTGTTTTCCCTTTTAGTTGCTGTTTTAAACTTGTGCCTCGTGGTGCATTCTTAACGTAGTCTGGGCGTTAATGACCATTGAAGTTGTGCGCCCTAAAACCACAAAAAAAAAAAAAAAAAAAAAAAAAAAAAAAAAAAATACCACCAAGTGTCCCTCCATTGGGAATGGTTCTACTATGTACATATATAACCAGCAAATGGTTGACTTTCCTTCTAAACTTCAGCCACAGCCCTTCTACATTCTCCAGCCCAGAGGTAATTCTTTTGAAATCCTCTTAGAGATATGACACGGCAGCGACTCTATCTTGTTGGTTGGATACATAGTGTTTCCTGCTAGTTCTAGCTCACCTTTGTAATTTGGGATTTGAGACTCCAAGAATGCAAAGCAGTTGTAGTGACAAAAGATGATAACTGTGTAATGTCATCTAGTTAAATATATATTTTCATCATGAGTTGGCTTTTGTGGTGGTTAACAGGATGTTATGTCATACTGACATATTACAAAATGATGATTTTCTCAAATGGTTGGTGGGTGTTTAAAGCTTCCCCCAGCAATGACAGTGTGATTGAGTAATTTACGTGCTAGTGAACTGTTTTCTCTGAAGTTTTTGTTAGATATGAGGTACCTTGGTGATTGACGGGAAAGTCTAATTACATGTATGTGCTCACACTAGATACCAAGTCTTGCTCAATCAATCTTGCATGCATATTCACTTCCCACTTGGCTAGGTTTGATTGTCAAATTTGACAAATATACCACCCCAAACAACTGAAATTCTAGGTTGGAATATCAACAACATTATAGAAAAGACACAACGCTACTTACCATAAAAGTGACACATTGAGTGGCAGACAGGTACAACACAATTACAGTTGCACTTAACTTTTGGCCTTTTTCAGAAGAGAAACTGAACACACATTCTCACAAGCGAGAACATATTGCCCAGTTATAACCACTACCTCTGGCTGCTGTGGCCAGAATGTGATAATCATGTTGAATGAAAACAGCAATTCAAAGTGGGCTGTGGAAGGGAGAGGGATAGCAGTCTGCAGGTGGGGTGAGAGAAGAACTTCATTTGGTGGAGCAAGCAGAGGCTAGATGGCGGCACAATAAGGATACCAGGTGCACTATCAGACAGCTGTGGGGAAGGGAGCCTGGAGAAAAGTTAGTGGAGGAGGTGTGGAGCAGAGAAGGCGAAAAATACTGGTGGGTACATTTTCAGAGAACAACACTCTGAGAATGAGGGGACATGATAATTTCAGAAGTGGAGATTGTTTGTAAAGATAATTCCCATCTGCCCAGTTAAGAAAAGCTGGTGGTAGAGGGAAGAATCCAGGTGGCCCAGGTTATTAAACAGTCACATTAAGCTGCATGTAGCTTCACAGGGAGGTCCACATAACTCTTGGCCACAGTTTAGTGGTGGCCTTTCATCCTGGTTGACACCACCTATCAATATATGTGAACTGAAATAACTTTGCTGTGGGTTGAGCTTATATATGCCTAGCAGCAGAAACATATACTACATAGCATAACTCATTGCCAGTTCAGTGCCATTTGTGTTGTTCAGTTAGCTTGTTCTGTACATCTGCAGTAACTGGTTTTGCTGGCACTATTTTGTTCTTGGATCATTTTTTATGATGGCAAGTTTAAATGAACAATGTGCAGCTGTGTAATTTTATTTTCTACTCAGTAAAAATGCTGCTGAAACTGTTTTGATGTTGAAAATGGCTTACTGAGGTGATGCTATGGAGAAACTAAAGTGTAGAATTGCATTGCTCAATTTAAAAATCGTGACATCAATTCTTGACAAACCTCATTCTGGACATCCATCATTGCCCAAATTGACAAAAATATTGAAAAAGGTAGTGTGTTTGTGCTCCTAGAACACTGACAGACAATTGATCAACTCTCAGAGATTAGTGGGTTGTCTTGGAACTCTGTTCAATGAATTTTAATGGACGATTTGGAAATGAAAAGGGTTGCTGCCAAGTCTGTTCCTCAGGTTCTGACTGACAATCAAAAGGAACGCCAAGTTGAAACATGTCATGTTTTGAAACAGCAGCTTGAAAATGATACAGATTTTCTGTCAAAGATCATACTGATGATGAATCATGGTGTTACGATTATGACCCAGAAAAAAAGCAAGAGTCAAGCCAGTGGAAGAAGTCATCGCCAACTTGTCCAGTAAAAGTAATGAAGTCAAATCGAACATTGACACAATGAAAATTTGCTTTTTTGATGCCAAGACCATAGCTCAATCAGAATTTGTTCCCCCAATGTCAGACTGTCAATCAAACCTTTTATTTGGAAGTGTTAAGAAAATTGCACAATAATGTCCCAATTTGTGGCAGGCAGGAGACTGGTTCTTCCATCATGACAATGTATCAATTGTAATGGAGAGTATTTTGAAAGGAATAAGGTTGTTTTGTAAATGAATTGAAACTATATAGCATTTAAGAAATAATTCCTTTTTCCTGTGCCACCTCAAAAAAAGCTGTGCAGTGAGCGCATCAGAGCTGTTATATGATAAGGCTATCTCTGCTTGTGGCCTGTCCTCAGATGGGTTGGGATAGTCCTGTGACAGGTCTAGGCTAGGAAGTGTTCAGTGGTTGGATAGTGCAGATTTTGCACGTAGGTCTTTCACAGGGGGGCATGTGTTGGGGACTGGGAAGTGGTGTAGGGATGCACTAAGATGTTGCAGGGGTAGGGTGGGCAGTGGAGAACTGTTCTGGAAAGGTAGGAGGCATCTTGGGTAGGAAGTACCTCATTTCAGCGTATGTGGAGAGCTATAGCCCTTTAACAGGGCTTTGATTGTCTATCATTGTGCTGTGAAATGATACACGTCCTAACACAGATTTTTCCCAACCCTCCTAAAGTGATTTTATGTGCCAACAAAATCTCCACAACATCGTAGTCCATTCCCTTAGCACACCCAATTCCATCTCCTTTCTGCAGATATATTACCTCTGAGGTTGACCTAGGTGCAAAACCTGCCCATTCCACCAACAAAGCACTTGCAGTTCCAGTCCTGTCACAGGCTTATCACCCCCAGCAGAGGACAGGCCACATGTGGAAACAGCCTTATCAGATACCAGCTTTGCTGTTGTCATTGCACAGCTTTTTATATTGGTAGAACTAGCGACCAGGAGTCAGCCTGAATGAATGGCCACATCCCATCTGTGGCTGAGCGATATGTGGCTCACCATGTGAAATGACATGCAGCTGTCTATAACGTGCTCTATTTACTGTATGTGGCTACTTCACAACCTGTGTCGACAGGATCATGCTCTCCATCACCAGCATCCCTGCACTGGTAGTTACCCTTTCAACACTTTATCCACTCTCACAATTATCCTTTCCTCAATCTTCTGTTACCTGTTGTTCCCACACACTCTACCCAAGAGATTCTGCTGCATCTGTCCCACACCACCCTCTATTCATGTCCCCTCACATTCATTGTGTGCTGCTCTCTGCCAGTGCACCCACTGGTCTTTCTCCCCTTCTCTGCTCCTCTTCTTTTTCCACTCCCTTTCCTCCCATATCCTTCGCCACCCACTCCACAACAGCCTCCAGATGCTGTTCCAGCAGCCTTGTCCTGCTACCAATTAGACCCTGCACACTCTGTCAGACAGTGCTCTTCCCTCACCACATCTGTATGATGCTATTTGTCACCCTTCCTTTTGCTTTTATTTGATGTGACTGCTGAATTATGGCTGGAGGAGCCAGAGACAGCAATAATGTATGCTTGCTTGAGTGAATGTGCATTATCTTTTCTGAAGGTGGCTTTGGTTGAAAGCAAAACTTCTCCAATGTGATCATCTACAGCTCAGTGTGTCATCTTCATGGTGAGTAGTGCAAATACTACCTCCATTATCCACTTCATTATTCTCTGGATTGGGTCCGATTTACCCCCGAAAGTACCACTGTTGTGAGTTTTGGATTTTGTAAGTTTCCGTCTGTACTCTCTGTACTTTGTTATATGAGCTGTACCCCTTAAAAAAAGAATATGAGGAAGGCAATACATGAGTAATACAATCAAAAATGGGAGTGGGAGAGAAGAGTTGGATAGAGAGAGGGAGGAAAAGGGTGGTGGTGGTGGTGGTGGTGGTGGTGGGTGGTGGTGGTGGTGGTGGTGGTGGTGGTGGTAGTAGGATTCCATGGACTCTAGAACTGGGAAATTACCCAGCAACACATCCCTACATACCTATATCTTACAGTACTTAACCTCTGTTAGCATATTCCTGCCATAATTCTTCATTATCATCATTTCAATGGGTTTCACACGTTTCCTTTTTATCAAGTCTTATTATTTAGTTTATTACTTTTCTGCCTTTGTTCTTCTCCCTGCCCACCCAGTGTCTCTTTCTTTTCTCACTCATAAAAACACTATTATGCCTCTCCCACATAATCCATGATTACTTATTAACCTGTCATCTCTGCAGTGAACCAGGCACAGTGTTTACCAATGTACTATCTATAATGTAGTCTCTGATCACACCCCTCTCCATCCATCCCCCCCAGAGGGTCCACAACTCTTCTGTGGATACATGTGTAGCGAGCACGGGACCCCGAGCTAATGTGGCCTTCCTTTCTTTCCGGGCTGCATACCTTCCCATTCCGCATCCTTCCCCATCCCCCACCTTCGCTCCCCCCCCCCCCTCTCACCGCTGGCTCTTTCCTTCCCTTTCTCCCCCTCTGGGAGTATGGTTTGTGCCTACGTCCGGAGACAGACGCTCGTAAATGTACCGCATTCTTTGCCTTCCTTGCTTGTATGTCTTCATCCTTCCTTTGTCCTTCTCTTTTCCTTACCTCTTCTCTTTACCCTTTTCTCCGCTGTGGCACTTGAGACCTCTCTTCTTTCCTTTCCCTTTCTCTTTCCCTTTCTCTTTCTTCCTCCCTGTGCGTGTCTGAAGGCTGACCCACGCCTTTTTGTGCGTAGCCGGTGACGGGGTAACGCGTAATTCCCCGCCCCGGGTAGACAGGTAGGACACGTACGTACCCCTTGGTAAAGGCCAGGCCCAGGGAGGGGTGATTACCCGAGCTGATACCTTCCGAAAGTGCCGATTGGTCCCTCCGTCCGTTTGTCAGGAGGTGTGACCTGAGGTGTGAACAATCCCCTAAGGAGGGAGTGCCCTCAGAGAGGGCCCCCACAAGGGAGGAGCGCGCCATCGGAGACGCCGGTAATCATGGGGGATTCTTCCGCAATGGTTTCCTCACCTTCCACTATGTCTGCTCACAAACGTAAGTTCACTGAGTCTCAGCCACAGACGGTTCTTCCATCGTTGCCACAGTTCCTTGTTGTTTCTCGGTCTGACGAAGGTCACGACTTCTCCACGGTCAACCCTTTCATTATTCAGAAAGGTGTCAATGCAATTGCAGGTCCTGTGAAGTCTTGTTCCAGATTACGAAATGGCACCTTGTTGTTAGAAACAGTCAGTGCCCTCCAGGCACAAAAATTGCTGCGTACTTCACTGCTCCACACCTTCCCTGTCCGGGTTGAAGCGCACCGCACTTTAAATTCCACGCGTGGAGTCGTTTATACACGCTCCCTCGATGGATTGTCTGATGAAGAAATTCAGCACTACCTGTCTGACCAGGACGTAACAGCTGTTCATAGAGTTATGAAAAGGGTTGACACGAACCTCATTCCAACCCGCACTGTCTTCTTGACATTTGACAAAGTTCATCTCCCATCGAAAATCAAAGCAGGCTATGAGATAATTTCCGTTCACCCTTACGTCCCGAACCCTACGCGTTGCTATCAGTGTCAGCAGTTCAATCACACTAGCCAGTCCTGTTCCAATCCGGCCAAATATGTGTGGCAAGGATGCCCATGAGGGTGCTTGTCCACCTCCATCCCCTCGCTGCATCAACTGTATGGGTGACCACGCAGCTTCCTCTCGAGATTGCCCCGTTTTTAAGGACGAAAGGCTCATCCAGGAAATCAGAGTGAAGGAAAAGGTGTCGACCTTTGCTGCTCGAAAATTATTTGCCAGTCGACAGCCCACCGTGCCTCAGACAGGAAAATACAGCACTGTCCTTGCCTCTCCTCGGCCAACAAAGGAGGCGGCCACACAGACTTGCGACCTCACCTTTAGTACCACGGTCGTCAGATCGGCCAGCGCAAAGATCGCCCGTTCAACCTCACCACTTTCGCCTGCCCACTATATGGCTCACCCTTCATCGGGTTCTGCTAAATCTCGAGCCCAAAAGTCAGACACCAAGACTTCGAAAAAAGAGCACACTCGTGAAGATTTTTCACGTACACCAACTTCACAACCATTGGTTCCTCCTCCTTCTAAACATCATAATTCCAAGAAGGCTACAAAGAAACCCAGTTCATCTCCTTCTCTGCCAAGGCATGTCCCATCTACAGCACCTCCTGGCGGAAATCGCCCTCGGCCGTCTTCTGTGTCGCCGAGGCGCACTGCTGGCGGCCGATCAACCGGCCGATCGCTGGTGGCAGGAGCTGCTCCTGAACAACCTATGGATCAGGATCTTCTGCCTTCGGCTGAATGCCATTCCATGCTGTCGGTCGCAAGCTCTGAGCAGTCGTTGAGTTGACAGCACCCTTGGTCACATTCCTCCATTTTCTGTTCACCCTATATCCATTATCCACTGGAATATCCGTGGCATTCGAGCCAATCGGGATGAATTGTCGATCCTCTTATGATCCTACTCGCCGGTCATCTTCTGTCTTCAGGAAACAAAGCTGCATCCCCATGACTGCTTTGTTCTCCCTCATTTTCAGTCCATCCGATATGATCTCCCCTCTGTTGAAGGCACTCCAGCCCATGGAGGACTCATGATTCTTCTCACCCAATCCATTTAAACACTTCCTTCCAAGCTGTCACCGTCCGTCTTTCCCTTTCTGGATACACGTTCTCTCTTTGTACTGTATGCATTCCATCGTCCACACCAATGGCACGAGCTGATCTCCTTCATCTTCTTGGTCAGCTTCCACCCCCCTATTTGCTGGTTGGGGACTTCAATGCCCACCACCCGCTTTGGGGATCTCCACATCCTTGTCCACGTGGCTCACTATTGCTAGACGTCTTCCACCAAGCGGACCTAGTTAGCCTCAACACTGGGGTCCCCACATTTTTGTCTGCCTCCACGACAAATTTATCTCATTTGGACTTTGCGGTCGGTACTGTTCCGTTAGCTCAGCGCTTCGAATGGTTCGCCCTTGATGATACACACTCGAGTGACCACTTTACATGTGTCCTTAGACTGCAGCCTCAACTACCATATATGCGGCCCCGACGCTGGAAGTTTGCCCAAGCCGATTGGACACTTTTTTCATCTCTAGCGACATTCGATGACCGTCGCTTTCCCAGCGTCGACGATGATGTCGCACATATTACCAACGTTATTCTTACAGCTGCAGAACGTTCAATACCACGCACCTCCGAATTGCCCCGGCGCCCCCCATTTCCTTGGTGGAACGAGGCATGCCGTGACGCAACACGTGAGCGGCGATGTGCTCTTCGCATTTTCCGCCACCATCCTACTTTGGCAAACTGTATCCGCTATAAGCAGTTCCGTGCGCGATGCCGTCGCGTCATCCGCAATAGCAAGAAGGCCAGCTGTAAATTCTTTATTAGCTCATTTAACACCTTCACTCCCTCCTCGGAAGTTTGGAGTCGGCTTCGACAGTTCTCAGGCGCGCCTAGTTTCTCCCCGGTCTCTGGGCTCACTGTCGCGCATGATACATTAGTGGACACTGTCACAATTTCTAACTCATTGGGTCAGCACTTTGCTGAGATTTCGTGCTCTTCAAATTACCCGCCAGCGTTTCTCACGAAGAAACGTGCAGCGGAAGTGCGACATCTTGCTTTCTCCTCTCAAAATCGCGAAAGCTACAATACTGTTTTCTCCATGTGGGAACTCCAACATGCCCTCTCTTCTTCTCGCTCCTCCGCCCGAGGACCGGATGGTATTCACGTCCAAATGTTGCTGCATTTATCAACCCATAGTCTGCGTTACCTCCTTCGCCTTTATAATCGAATTTGGACCGACAGTATTTTTCCCAGACGATGGCGGGAAGCTTTCGTCGTTCCCTTTCTGAAACCTGGAAAGGACAAACATCTCCCCTCTAGCTATCGCCCCATTTCTCTCACGAGTAGTGTGTGTAAGGTTTTGGAGCGTATGGTGAATTACCGTTTAGCTTGGAGGTTGGAATCCCGCAGTCTTTTAACACCTGCCCAATGCAGATTCCGAAAGCATCGTTCTGCAGTTGACCATCTTGTTGCTCTTCCACTTATATCATGAACAATTTTCTCCAGAAACGCCAAACGGCTTCAATATTTTTTGATCTGGAGAGAGCATACGATACCTGTTTGAGGACAGGCATCCTCCGCACACTGTTCTCTTGGGGCTTTCGAGACCGGCTGCCCCTTTTTCTAAGCGAATTTATGGCAGAGTGCACATTTAGGGTGCGGGTGAACACTACTCTCTCCCGTACTTTCTCCCAAGAAAACGGAGTACCCCAGGGCTCCGTGCTGAGTGTTGTACTGTTTGTCATCGTCATAAATCCAATTATGGATTGTCTCCTTCCTGATGTCTCGGGCTCCCTCTTTGTGGATGATTTTGCGATCTACTACAGCTCTCAACGGACCAGCCTTCTTGAACGATGTCTTCAAAGATGTCTCGATCGCCTCCACTCTTGGAGCATCGAAACCGGCTTCCGTTTCTCTCCCAGTAAGACCGTTTGTGTTAATTTTTGGCGACGAAAGGAGTTTCTTCCACCCTCCTTACATCTAGGACCTGTCAACCTTCCGTTTTCAGACGTCGCTAAATTCTTGGGTCTTACGTTTGACAGAAAACTGTACTTGTCCTCCCACGTTTCCTATCTTTCGGCTCGCTGTCTGCGATCCCTCAACACCCTCTGTGTCCTGAATGGTACCTCCTGGGGAGCGGACCGAGTGGTCCTTCTCCGCATCTATCGCGCCTTAGTGCGCTCGAAATTGGACTATGGAAGCATAGTCTACTCCTCTGCTCGGCCGTCTATTCTTCGATGTCTCGACTCTCTCCACCACCGTGGATTACTATTAGTGTCTGGAGCTTTTTACACCAGCCCTGTGGAAAGCCTTTATGCTGAGACTGCTGAACCTCCCCTGTCCAATCGGCGAGCAGTCCTTCTGAGTCGTTATGCTAGCCATCTGTCTTCCATGCCTGCTAATCCAGCCCATGACATTTTTTTTCGACGCCTCCTTTGATGTAGGGTATGCAGGCCGCCCCTCCTGCCTACTACCACCGGGAGTCCACTTCCGTCAACTGCTCCATTCTCTTTCCTTCCGTTTTCCTAAAACCTTCTTGACAACTTGGGGTACAGCACCGCCTTGGCTCTGTCCCCGGATCTGCCTGCTCCATGACCTTTGTCATTTTCCCAAGGATGGTACCCCTACACTTGTTTATCGTCGGGCATTTGCTGCTCTATGTGCACAAATGACGGACGCCACATTTATTTACACCAACGGCTCGGAAACATCGTTAGGTGTAGGGAGTGCCTATATTGTTGGCGACACCCCAAATCACTTTCGGCTTCCCGACCAGTGTTTGGTTTATACTGCGGAGCTTTACACTGTTGTCCAGGCTGTCCACTTCACCTGCCGCCATCAGCGGATACAGTACGTTATCTGCTCAGATTCTCTCAGCTCTCTCCTCAGTCTCCAAGCTCTTTACCCTGTGCACCCTCTGGTCCACCGGATTCATGACTGTCTGCGCTTTCTCCACCTGGGGGGCATCTCGGTGGCGTTCCTCTGGCTCCCGGGACACGTTGGTATCTGTGGAAATGAGGCGGCCAAAACTGCAGCCAAGGCTGTAGTCTCTCTTCTTCGGCCAGCTATTCGATGGATTCCCTTCGCCGATCTACGGAGCGTTTTATGTCGTCGTGTTGTTCATTTATGGCATGCGCATTGGTCAACACTTCTCCATAATAAATTGCGGGACGTGAAAGCTCTTCCTTGTGCTTGGACCTCTTCCTCCCGAACGCGTCGTAGGGAGGAGGTAATTTTAACTAGACTTCAGATAGGGCACTGTCTTTTTAGCCATAGACATCTTTTAAGTGGCAATCCTCCCACACTCTGTCCCCACTGCTCTCAGCTGTGGACGGTAAGACACCTTTTAATTGAGTGCCCCTATTTTAATCCATTACGCTCCCGTTTACAGCTATCACCTGATATATCATCAATTTTAGCAGATGACACGCACTCAGCCGATTGCGTTCTCGAGTTTATTAGTGCCAGTGAAATGACGTCAGTCATTTGAAGCTTTTTTTGGGGACAACCAACCCCTTTCTGTAGTGGATTTTTAAGCCTTCCTTCAGCTTTTAGTTTCTCCAATTTTATGACTTTCGTTCCCATTACTGCTGGTTTCCATTTTCGGTTTTTTACTGTTTCCTATGTCATGGACCGGGCGCTAATGACCATAGCAGTTTTGCGCCCTAAAAAACAAAACAAAAAACTCTCCATCCCCTCCTTTCCCTACCCTCTTCATCTTTGTATCTCCTCATGCTTAAAACAATTGATTGTCATTTCAGTGATCCACACTTCGTACCTTCCTCAACCTGTATCAGTTTCTTCCTTGAGGGAAGAGGTAACAGTTCAGAAAGCTACGACAGAAATACTTGTCTGTCAGCACTACTAATACCACCACTACTTAATGTAGGTGCTGGCCAGATTTTCTTTCATATTTTTGTAATAGTCTTGCATGCGCTTTACTTTCAGTGAAATATACTATGTAGGAAAAGGGAGGTTATGCTGATGGAAGGTTAAATGTAGAAGGGTAGGGGTGTGAGACTATATGCTGACGAGCATACAGAGAGTATAGAGAGAAAACTACAAAATCCAAAACTCAACTCTGTAGAGCTGTGCTATAGAGGCCCATGCAACTGCATGGCAGATGACCCAGCGGTGGGTAGTCCTCATATGTCTGTTACTGAATTTGGCCTATTTGGTGGTTGTCACCTGTATGTAAAGGAGCGATGTTGGGAATCTCAGTTAGTGAGCAATATCCCATTTCTCCCTCTCCCACTGACATACCTTCAGATACTTAAAGCCAACTGCTTCTACTACTTCTCATGTGGCTACAGTAAACTGCAGAATTCTAAGCTATGGCTTATTGCTATCTAATTAAACACACTGTAGTGAGGTACACGTGATGGAGGAGCTGGATGTGATTGGAGATTTAAAGCTGTTGCCTGAGTTCCCCCACACTGTACTTTCTCCTGTGTGAAATACTGCATCAGAGGAGCATTTGTGGGATGATAGGGATGCTGGTGACTCTGCTTGTGATATACCAGTAAGAAATGACCAGCAGTTTTAGAGAGTTATGTGAGCAGTGCTGAGCCTTGACAGAGCTGTGTTCAAATGATTCTCAGTCCAGGCAGAAGTGTTTCTAAATTTCGGCCCCAAGTGTCAACATCACCAGTATACAGGCTGATTATGAGCTGACAAAGTTTTCAAGTTGTTGTTGTCATTTGATGGTCTGTCTGTCTGTCTTTGTGTTACCCATACCACATCAGTGTGGAGGTAAGGAGATAATGAATCCTCTCTGTGTTGTCAGTAGTGCAGTTGTCAAGTAGCTCATCTTAATTGTTTTCCATGAAGTACCCATATGATCCTAGAGACAGTTACCCTGTGGTCAGCTGCATGACTGTGAAACAGTTTACATTTTATCAGTTAGAAATCTTGTATAGCTCCTCCAACATCACAGATGAATCACTACTAATCATAATTTCAAATATATTTAACATACAATAAAATATTCTGAAGTGACACTTGTATAGTGACATTAGGATATTTGTATTGACCCTAATGTGTCCCCTTCAACCTTACTGAGGTATTACAAGCTCTCCTCATATTAATTAATAATCTGCTTTCGTAGCACAGTGAGAAAGTATGATACCTGCACCAACAATAGGATGTCTGAAACCTGTTTAAAAAACATGTCAACCTCAACTGTGCTGATGGGGGTGAACTGCAAAGTTATAGCAGTTGTTTGTGAACTATCTTTATGTGCAGTACACATGTTGTACTGCTCTTGCTCAGGTATTCAAGGCTACATTTGATTGGGTTAATGTTTTCTGTGCTGCAAGTAGGTATGAGATCGTTTTTGTTTTATTATTAAAAAAGCTTAAACTACAAAAAGAAAAAGATAAAACCACTCTCAATGCACAGTATGAATTAGTGGTGAATATTAACATACAAGAAGTTGAGAGATGAACTATAGTTGGATGTGGTAAATATCTAACATGGTATTGTTTCATATTGCTTTGATGAATTTCTTAGGGAGGACCAATCAGCAAAGGGAGAACTATAATCTGATGTGTGTTTCTGATACACTTGTCTGCTTCCATTATGTCTTCCATGGGTACAACTTAATTGTTAACAACCTTACATAACTAGAGCTGACAAAACAAAAACTGTAAGGGGACTGTGCCTACTCACACAATGTTGAAGTATTTTTAGACATTCAGATTGCTTGCAGTGTTACTCACAGAGAGAAATTTTAAAATAATATCACAAATAGGTTTTTATAGCAGCTATCAGTATTATATAGAATCTCATGGCTGACAAAATCATTTCAAAACATGATACCTTTCAAACAATTTCCTTCAAAAAAAAATTGTGCCAATTTGAGTAGTAGTTTTAGTATGGTGCCATTTTCTTTTTAAATAAGCAGCAAATATGCACCTAAATGTGTTCAAACCATTACACAGAATCTGTTCTTGATATTTAGCATGTTCTCCAAGCTTCTATGGAATGTCACTAGCAGTTGTATCTCGTGGGATCTGAGGAATGTGCTAAAACAGTGATTTTTTAATTTTTGAAATAAAAGATGAGACGTGGTTTTAAATGGTACTTCAACTTACACAATAGAAACTCTAGTGAGGAATATTTAAAGTGTTGGGAAAGACAGATAGCTACTTCCTGTAAAGAGGACACATTAATTTGCAGACAGGCACAATTGAAAGGCACTTAAATAAACCTTTTGGCCACAGCCTCAATCAGTAAGGGAGACACACATCATTAGTATACACAAATAAGGACACTACATGTACACGACTGCCGAATCGGGTATCTCAGACCAGGGTGTTGATGGAGTTGATGGAGCTGGCAGTCATGTATCTGTCTTTTCCTACATTGTTGATACTTTAGCTCAGGGCAGTTACATTTGACAAGAAACACATGGGACTTCAAATGAGGTTTGTGCAGTAAGTTTCTCCATGATAGGCCATGTGGATAGACAGATCCTAAATGTTAAATTTTTGTAATGATTATCCAGTATACCACTTAGACTGTGGCTGTTTTTATGATTTTGTGTGATCTATTTACCTGAAGATACCATCCATTATAACAGAATAAGGTGGCCCATTCACAGAAGTCTTCTCAAAATAATGGAAGCAGTTTATGTTGATGCACAGACAATACTCAGTGTGTCCAGACCTTGTATCTCCTAATGTACTCTGACACTCTGGTCATAGAGCTTACTTCAGAGCAGGACTTTATCACTGAAGAAAACTCTAATCCTGTCAATGAGATCCCAGGAAAAAGACATGTTAAGAGATGCTGAACACTAATTTTTCAATCTTTATCCCAGATTAAATTCCAGATCTTCCCACAGTGTGAGGACAGACTACAGCCTTCTGTCAGATGGGGACTTCATGCTTGGTGGTCCTGTTGGTGTCAGTGGAGAGTTGTAGGCTACGTGCCGGTACTGTGTTATTTCTTCTTCTTCTTCTTCTTCTTCTTCTTCTTCCTTCTTCTTTATTTCTCCTTACTTCTTCTTTCTTTCTTTCTCCTTCTCTCATCATCAAATATCTCACTCACTCACTCACTCACACACACACACACACACACACACACACACACACACACACACACACACACACACACACACACTCCTGTAGAACCAGTGACACCCAAGCAATGTTGCTGTAGGCTTACTGGACCTGGAGCAATCATTTTCATTCATAAATGATAGTTCAAATTTTTCTACCCAAACATCCACTGAATTTTTTCTCCTCCACTAGTGAAAACAAAACATTCACGAGAGAATGTAGGCAGGACGTTGACTTTAAAAATTAAGTACACAAGGTAGAAAGCTTAACAAAACAGGAATCTTTATTCAAACCAAAGAGTGAACAAAATGAGTACAGAAGATCAAAATGTAAACTTAAATGAGTCTCAGTGTTACAAAGTGGAGGAGGGTGATGATAATGACAATAATATAAAAGCTGGGTTTGTTAATGCCCTGTTAGCATCAGTGGTATCAAGGATTGATAAGCATTCCCCATTTGTTGTACATGACGATTGTTTTGTTGTTTCAGGTGAGGACTAATCACAGAGGGGTAACTTTTTAAATGAAAGGTTCGACACCAGATCACTGATTACTTGTTCATTTATTTAATACAGATCACTTGCACTTTTACTGCTATGAACAAATTTTCATAACTGGTGAATGGGCTGGCTAGTATGAAATTCTGGTTAAATTAATTTGTGCATATCTTGTCTGCTACAACTCTTTGTTTTGCTAATGGGGGAACTCTTTATTTGAAGTATTTGTCACCTTTTGTATCTTTTTATGTCTGTCTGGCACAAAGCATAATTAAGCTCTGAGTCTTGTTGATAATTATTGATATGTCTTTATTTACATTTTCAGGTTTGCCTTATGAAATCAAAAATAAATTTAAATTCGGAATACCTAGATTCTGGAAGTTACATACAGATAATTGGAGAATGAATGAAGGTAATTAAATTAATTTTTTGTTTTTGCTATTTTGGTCATTTATTTACAGTTTGTAATGAACTCAGTATTGGCAAAACATTCTGGATTACTCTCCCATTTTGATCTGCCAAGGGGAGGGACACTGTGATAAAATGATAGAATAACCAATTCACTGTAAGGCTTACATTAAGATTTTGTATCACGTGATACATACACAAAGATTACTAAACTACTACATACCATCATTTCAACACAGGTCTCAAATATAATACTGTACAACACAAACGGTGCTGGCTATAGGTGAATATTAAGTTCTGTTATACAATTCACTAATCATCAGTGTCAGACCCATGGCCCTTCCCTGCATGTCATAGGAGGCAACTAACAGGAGTTCCTTCAGATTGGGTAAAACTTTTTACCTTGGCCATGTGACAATTCTTCAGACATTCGAAGGTTTCACTCTTTTTCACTTTCCCTTTTTTATCTCTTTTCCCCCTCACATTCTTTGGTTTCTGACATTCTGGTCACCTTTTTGGGTTTGACATGTGCTTTCCAAATGTGCAGGCCATTTGGGGAAGGAAGCCTTACTGTGGTGCATTACCTCTCCACTGTGCGTTGTTGTCATTTGTACCTATCAATAAAGTGGATCTACCTGTGCACCCAAAATCCAGCATGGTAGCCAGTTCATAATTGTTCAGTTGTCATGTACCCTCTCAATAGTAGCTCCCTGATAACACAGAGATTGCACTACAGATGTTTGAGCTGTGAACTCCACATGTCAGCCTAGGAGTAGGTGCCTGCTCACTTCAGAGTACTGAGACTCTGTGAAACGGCTATTGTGCCAGGTGGCCTTTGCCTCAGCGGGCTGCCACTCGTGGGGAGAGCCTCCAACTGAATTAAGCAGTATTGGGGCGGATGATCTGCAATGAATGAATCAAACTTAATGGTGTTTGTGCAAACATGGCTCTCTTATCAATCAGGAACAGTGATTTTAATGCAGAAGTTTACAATCCTACAGGATTTCTATCATTGACCAAGCCTCAAGATGAGAGCCAGGCGAGGAGAAATGGAAGTGGACATTGTGCTGAGATCTCAGTTCATTCACAAACTGATGGCAGCTCTATCCCTGTGATGAGGCCAATCTTTTTCATTGAAAATATTGAATATTGGTTTGGAGAGATTGTAGCAATAGAGAAGATGAGAAATTGACCTTTGTTGATCAAAACATCACCTGCCAACCAGTCAAGGACCTGTGTCAAGTTAAGAAAGATACCAGTCACAATTTCTCCTCGTAGTAACCTCAATAGAATTCTAGATGTGGACTTACGTTGAGACCTAATACTACAAATTGATGAAGAGCTGCATACTAATCTGCCATGGCACGGAGCCCATTTTGTTCACCACATCCAGAAGCGACCCGAGGATAACAAAGCACACTGGAGCTTTTATCCTTTCCTTCAGTGGGAACATTTTACCTGAGGAGTCTATGGTCACAGTTTGTAGGTGTGATGTCAGGCCTTGTATCCCTCCTCTAATACAATGTTTTAAATGCCAAAGGTTTGGTAGGGTGTGTGGATGTGTGCCCCATGAGGGCAACCATTGTGACACACCGTCTATGTGTGTGAACTGTCCTGAACTGCATCCTCCTCATTCATCATAACGGTTACTGTTAGAGAGGGAGAGGAAAATAAACATTGATCACTTGTCTTACCAAGATGCAAGGAAAAAGTTTCAAAGACTTCATATGACTAATATGGCTTCAAATTTTGTGACTGTGATGTCCACACCTCACATAATAAAGTGTTGGATGACACCTCCTTGTCATGGTCATATTCCAGCGACTGTCCCACATTTTGGAGGAGAGAATGTCAGTTACATTATCTACCCCTATGCCACTCACTCTCATCAGAGGCTCTCCCCGTGAGTGCCACTCTGCCGTGTCAGGGGCTACCTGGCATAGTAGCTCTTGCCCGGAGTCCCAGTACCCCGAAGTGGACAGACACCTACTGCTTGACTGACACATGTGAAGGTGGCACCCTCACAAGACAAGAAACAACAGCCACAGGCTGCTGGCTAAAGGAAAGTATGCTCTTCTTGAACTCAGTATGCAGCCCAATTATCTTAACCCTGATTCAAAGGCACATCCATGGTGATCTTTGCGACTACAACCATTTTCATATATTTCTCTCCCTCTATAATCACAGATATCTAGAATATTCTCACTGTTGGTCATTTTGGAAAGTTGAGTGGCAGGCCATCTCCTCTGCAATCACTTTTGCAGCCAATTGTGTGATGGATATTGACAAATTGGTATAGGACACTATCACCTGTGCTGCATCAGCAACAGTACTCTCTACTTCTCAGGCTCATCCTGATGGCCACCAGTGCTGTGGTGGTCTGAAGATGTAACTGCAGCTATCAGGAAATGCTACAGACTGCTTCAGTGGCACAAGCACCAGCCCACTATGGATAATTTAGTAGCATTTGAGAGACTTCAGGTGAACGCATGGTTTTTAATAAAGAAAACGAAGCAGGAATGTTGGGAGCAACATATCTCAACTACGCAATCCCACAGCCCATCGTCCCAAGTATGGATTAAACTCTGCTGTATATACAGCAATCCACCACCCATGGTGTCTGTCAGTGGTAACACTAGCACTGATCCAGTGGTACTTGCTAAAAGTATTGCAGCACACTTCACTGAAGTGTCCACTTCTAGTAATTACAATCCTCATTTCCTGACCTGGAAACATCTTGTTAAGTTCCACCTGCTATCTTTCCAAGTACATCTCTATCATACAGTGTCCCCTTTACTGAATGGGAGTTTCACAGTGCTTTGGCAGTGTGCAGAGATACAGCCTCTGGACCTGAATAAATTCATTAGCAAATTCTCAAACATCGTCTTGCCAGCACCATGAAACATATCCTCAGGCTTTTTAATTGGATTTGGCAGGAGGGAGTATTTCCCTCTCAGTGGTGGAAAAGTGTTATTATTCCTGTCCTGAAACCAGGAAGGGACTAGCATATTTTCAAGGAAAGACTAACTATTGGCCAATCTCCCCGTTAAATGGACACTGTAATTTATTTGAATGAATGGTCCATCATTTTGTTGGTGCCTTGAAACCAGAGGACATATATTGTGATTCCAAAGTGGCATTTGGGCTTTCCAGTCTACCACAGATCATCTGGTTCATTTGAAATCCATAGTGTGCAGTGCTTATGTGAATCACCATCATCAGATTGCTGTGTCCCTTGACCCACAGAAGGCATCTGGTGACATTACATCGTATCTATGCTGCACGAGTGCAGATTCCAGGGCAGTTTACTCACTCCTATCCAGAATTTCCTATCTCTCCAATTTTTTCAGCTCTGGATAGGTTAGACCTTCAGTATCCAATATGTGCAGGAAACTGGAGTTCCTCAAGGATTGGTTCCTAGTGTAATGCTGTTTGCTATCTCATCAATGGTATTGTAAATTCAGTAGGCCCCACAGTCTCTGCATCAGTGTATGTGGACAATCTTGGCCTTCAGGGGCTGTCTGGAGAGCACATGGTTGGGACCTGAATCACAGCTATCAATTTTCTGCTGCAAAATCACAAGTTATTCATTTTTGTCAACTCCAGTCTGGGCACCTGCGCTCATAAATTTACCTTGGTGACCAGTTACTTCAAGTCGTTGAAGCTTTCCAATTGTTATGTATTTTATTTCACCACAGGCTAACTTGGCTGCCACATGTCTGCTGACTTGAGGCAACTTGCACGAAGAAACTGAACGACCTCTGTTTACTTAGTCTCTCTTTGTGGGGCACGGGCTGCACAGTACTTAAGAAATTTACAAAGTACTGATTTTATCCCATTTGGACTACAGATGTGCTGCCTATGGGCGAGCAGCACCATCTGTACTGAACTTGCTTCACCCTGTTGTACACACAGTTGTGTGGTTGGCTTTAGGGGGCTCCTGTATGAGCCCTGCTGACAAATTTCTAGCTCCGGTCACTCAATTCTGTTCCACAACTAGCAGTCCAAACTGTTTTTGCATCACCCAAAACAGGGAAGGTTAGCTGTGTTTTGACTTGATATTGTAATGAAGGACCTCCAACAGCATCCATTAGTCTGTGTCCCTAGAGCTCCCTCTCAACACACCTGTAGCCTGTAATCTGTCCAGTGTTATGGATGGTCCTCCTTTGTAACCCCAAGTAGGATGCTGATCCTACACTTCTCAAACACCTTTTTCTTTCAGTCTTTCATGATTATTGTAATTAAATATGTATCCACACAGATGGTCCAAAAGTACATGACAGAATCGGTTAGTTTTGCACACGAGGGGACATTAGAGGCACTGGTGTTTGTGTTACCCTCATCATTTCATCATTATTCGTGAAAGTGCTGAGATTGGACAGTGTAATGACTGGGAACGTCTACAGCTGCTGATAACTGTGCATTTGAGCACCCCACAAACTAGTAATCATCATAACAATCATCATCATGAGATGCACTCACTGCCAAGTGCCTGCAGTGTATTCACTGAAGAGGTGGTTGCTATTTCTCAGGCTTTGCAGTACATCAAATCCCAAGCCGCAACAAACTTTCTCATCTGTATTGATTCCATGAGTTGCTTAAAGGTAATAACCCTGTGCTATCCCAAGAATCCTTTGGTCACCAAATTCAGGCACTACTTGCCGATTCTGCAGCTCTGGAAAGACAGTGATCTTTATCTGGCCACCAAGACCCATAAGTATTCCAGGAAAGGAACTTGTCAACTGTCTAGCTAAAGATGGAACTACAGGAGATCAATTTTATGTCAAGATAGCAGGCACAGATCTGAAGATTACATCTTCAACAAAATATCATGAAGCTCTGGGAAGGGTTAAACAAATTATTGGGAGACCTGCAATCAAATAATGCCGGTGGCACATGTAAAATTCTTTTGTAAGTCCTAAAATAACAAGAGGATGGGGTTGCAGTGTTGGAAGGGGGCAGGGAACTGTACATTTGGAACACAGAATTGTACAGAAGTCAAATACATACTATGGGAAAACCAGAAATGAAAAGGATCAAAGTGTTTGAGATGTGATTCTACAGGAGACCATTGAAAATTTAGTGGACTGATGTCATAAGGAGTTTCACCATAGAAAAATAGACAAGAAGGAACAAAATGATAGGCCATGTGTTCAGAGAGCAATGAGTAACTTCAATCATACTAGAGGGATCTATAGAGGGTAAAAACTTCAAGGAGAGGGCAAATATTGGAATATATCCAGAAAATAATTGGGTGTGTTACACTCTGTGATGAAGTTGTTGGAGAAGGAGAGGAGTTCATGGTGGGCTACACGAAATGACTTGGAAGACCATTGAATGTCACCATTCTCTGTGAACTCTCATGAATCATGTGCAACAAATTTTATAAGAGAAGTCTTGTTCTGTAAACATTTAGATAAAATACCTAAGACCTTAATCAGTTGTCTAAAAGATAATCAAAGGGAAAATACCACATATTATTCTTATGGCATCCTATTTTACAATTAAGTCATGGTTGTTGTTGTTGTTGTTGTTGTTGTTGTTGTTGTTGTTGTTGTTGTTGTTGTCTTCAGTCCTGAGACTGGTTTGATGCAGCTCTCCATGCTACTCTATCCTGTGCAAGCTTCTCCATCTCCCAGTACTTACTGCAACCTACATCCTTCTGAATCTGCTTAGTGTATTCATCTCTTGGTCTCCCTCTACGAATTCTACACTCCACGCTGCCCTCCAATGCTAAATTTGTGATCCCTTGATGCCTCAGGACATGTCCTACCAACTGGTCCCTTCTCCTAGTCAAGTTGCACCACAAACTCCTCTTCTCCCCAATTCTATTCAATACCTCCTCATTAGTTATGTGATCTACACATCTAATCTTCAGCATTCTTCTGTAGCACCACATTTCAAAAGCTTCTATTCTCTTCTTGTCCAAACTATTTATCATCCATGTTTCACTTGAGTACATGGCTACACTCCATACAAATACTTTCAGAAATGACTTCCTGACACTTAAATCTATACTCGATGTTAACGAATTTCTCTTCTTCAGAAACGCTTTCCTTGCCATTACCAGTTTACATTTTATATCCTCTCTACTTTGACCATCATCAGTTACTTTGCTTCCCAAATAGCAAAACTCCTTTACTACTTTAAGCGTCTCATTTCCTAATCTAATTCCCTCAGCATCACCCGACTTAATTAAAATACAATCCATTATCCTCGTTTTGCTTTTGTTGATGTTCATCTTATATCCTCCTTTCAAGATACTGTCCATTCCATTCAGCTGCTCTTCCACGTCCTTTGCTGTCTCTGACAGAATTACAATGTCATCGGCAAACCTCAAAGTTTTTATTTCTTCTCCATGGATTATAATACCTACTCTGAACTTTTCTTTTATTTCCTTTATTGCTTGCTCAATATACAGATTGAATAAGATCAGGGAGAGGCTACAACCCTGTCTCACTCCCTTCCCAACCACTGCTTCCATTTCATACCCCTCGACCCTTCTAACTGCCATCTGGTTTCTGTACAAATTCTAAATAGCCTTTCGCCCCCCTTATTTTACCCCTGCCACCTTCAGAATTTGAAAGAGAGTATTCCAGTCAACATCGTCAAAAGCTTTCTCTAAGTCTACAAATGCTAGAAATGTAGGTTTGCCTTTCCTTAATCTATTTTCTAAGATAAGTCGTAGGGGCAGTATTGCCTCATGTGTTTCAACATTTCTGCGGAATCCAAACTGATCTTCACCGAGCTCAGCTTCTCCAAGTTTTTCCATTCGTCTGTAAAGAATATGCGTTAGTATTTTGCAGCTGTGACTTATTATCTGATAGTTCGGTAATTTTCTCATCTGTCAACACCTGCTTTCTTTGGGATTGGAATTATTATATTCTTCTTGAAGTCTGAGGGTATTTCGCCTGTCTCATACATCTTGCTCACCAGATGGTAGAGTTATGTCGGGACTGGCTCTCGCAAGGCTGTCTGTAGTTCCAATGGAATGTTGTCTACTCCCGGGGCCTTGTTTCGACTCGGGTCTTTCAGTGCTCTGTTCACGCAGTATCGTATCTCCCATTTCATCTTCATCTACATCCTCTTCCATTTCCATAATATTGTCCTCAAGTACATCACCCTTGTATTAATCCTCTATATACTCCTTCCACATTTCTGCTTTCCATTCTTTGCTTAGATCTGGGTTTTCATTTGAGCTCATCATATTCATACAAGTGGTTCTCTTTTCTCCAAAGGTCTCTTTAATTTTCCTGTAGGCAGTATCTATCTTGCCCCTCGTGAGATAAGCCTCTACATCCTTACATTTGTCCTCTAGCCTTCCCTGCTTAGCCATTTTGCACTTCCTGTCAATCTCTTTTCTGAGACGTTTGTATTCCTTTTTGCCTGCTTCATTTACTGCATTTTTATATTTTCTCCTTTCATCAATTAAATTCAATATTTCTTGCGTTACCCAAGGATTTCTATTAGCTCTCATCTTTTTACCTACTTGATCCTCTGCTGCCTTCACTACTTCATCCCTCAGAGCTACCCATTCTTCTTCTACTGTATTTCTTTCCCCCATTCCTGTCAATTGCTCCCTTATGCTCTCCCTGAAACTCTGTACAACCTCTGGTTCTTCCAGTTTATCCAGGTCCCATCTCCTTAAATTCCCACCTTTTTGCAGTTTCTTCAGTTTTAATCTACAGGTCATAACCAATAGATTGTGGTCAGAGTCCACATCTGCCCCTGGAAATTCTTACAATTTAAAACCTGGTTCCTAAATCTCTGTCTTACCATTATATAATCTATCTGATACCTTCTAGTATCTCCAGGCTTCTTCCATGTATAAAATCTTACTGAACCAAGTGTTACCTATGATTAAGTTATGCTCTGTGCAAAATTCTACCAGACGGCTTCCTCTTTCATTTCTCTCCCCCAATCCATATTCACCCACTATGTTTCCTACTCTCCCTTTTCCTACTGTCGAATTCCGGTCACCCATGACTATTAAATTTTCGTCTCCCTTGACTACCTGAATAATTTCTTATATCTCATCATACATTACATCCATTTCATCATCATCTACAGAGATTGTTGGCATATAAACTTGGACTACTGCAGTAGGCATGGGCTTCATGTCTATCCTGGCCACAATAATGCATTCACTACACTGTTTGTAGTAGCTTACCCACACTCCTATTTTTTTTATTCATTATTAAACCTACTCCTGCATCACCCCTATTTGATTTTGTATTTATAACCCTGTATTCACCTGACCAAAAGTCTTGTTCCTCCTGCCACCGAACTTCACTAATTCCTACTGTATCTAACTTCAACCTATCCATTTCCCTTCTTAAGTTTTCTAACCTAGCTGCCCGATTAAGGGATCTGACATTCCACGCTCTGATCCGTACAATTCCAGTTTTCTTTCTCCTGATAATGACGTCCTCTTGAGTAGTCCCCGCCCGGAGATCCAAATGGGGGGACTATTTTACCTCTGGAATATTTTACCCAAGAGGACGCCATCATCATTTAACCATGCAGTAAAGCTGCATGCCCTGGGGAAAAATTACGGCTGTAGTTTCCCCTTGCTTTCAGCCGTTCGCAGTACCAGCACAGCAAGGCCGTTTTGGTTTTATGTTACAACGCCAGATTAGTCAATCATCCAGACTGTTGCCCCTTCAACTACTGAAAAGGCTGCTGCCCCTCTTCAGGAACCACATGTTTGTCTGGCCTCTCAACAGATAACCCTCCATTGTGGTTGCACCTACAGTACCGTCATCTGTATTGCTGAGGCACACAAGCCTCCCCACCAATGGCAAGGTCCATGGTTCACGGGGATAGGAAGTATTGCTTATGTAATCCAATTCTCTCAGAACCGCCATCTTAAATAAAACGACATCCTGTTACACTTTTCAGACTTGGTAATCTGTCTAAAACACTATCCACTCTGTTCAAATGATCTTCCAAATAATTTGCCCCCTATGACAATTAAAATTCATTTGCAAACCTAAAGTGATTTCTTCTTCTTCTTCTTCTTCTTCTTCTTGCTTGTTGTCTTTGTCCTACAATCTATAGCTGTGTAAACCATTCTGTGAGAGTCCATTGCTGTGGCCAAGGCCTTTGATATGGGCACATTACACGATATTGGTTTCAGTGCCCTCCATGCATTCCTTGAAATGGTATTGTATTCTAAAGTTACACTCTCTGAACATTATTTCAAATTATATGCCTCTGTTTGTTAAAAATATCCACATCTTTTCATCATAACTTTCTTCAATTAGCCTAGCATCTATGGAACATTCACATGAATGTCACAGATCCTTGTTTTTCTTAGGAGTTAACCTATCCCATTACCTTTATGTACCTTTGCTTTGCAAATGGAGCAATTTTGTTCCTATTTTTTTGTGTCTAAAAATTTGTCCACTGTTTCTGACTTGTAGTTGCCTGTACTAAACTTTTAGTAATCATATTACTGGGACATACTTTTGATAATAGGCTTAAGAACTGAATAATTATTCATCACTTACACATATTTTAAAGCGCATTAATGTAGCTTGTGGGGAATGACAATAATTCCTGTCTTGATACTCCATAACCAGGACTGCAATCCCAGCTTGATTATGTATGTACACTTCTGTACCTACTTAAACTCTACACTGAAATACATTTTGTACTATACACCATGAGGGAATCAAATGAAGTATATAAATGGTCATTTTGTATGGAAGACACCTGGGGAATGAACTACTCATCAAACCAAATCATTTGGGAAAGGAAGTTCTTGACCACATTAGATAGATTATGAAGGTAGGCCCTTCCTATCTGCTATTTTTTGCTGACGGTTCAAATTGACTAGGCTGACCCAATGTCAGATTGTGTCTTTCGACTGGGTTCGTTAAATTTTAGATTACTATGAGTGCCTGTTGCATCTAGTGGGTGATAAAAGTGTGTACAGCATCTAAGAACCAATGTTAGAAAAAATTCTCTACAGTGCATGGTATTGTTGCATAAGTCTCTACCCCTCTACCAGCGGCCCCCTCTCTCTACCGGCGGCCCCCCTCTCTCTACCGGCGGCCCCCCTCTCTCTACCGGCGGCCCCCCTCTCTCTACCGGCGGCCCCCCTCTCTCTACCGGCGGCCCCCCTCTCTCTACCGGCGGCCCCCCTCTCTCTACCGGCGGCCCCCCTCTCTCTACCGGCGGCCCCCCTCTCTCTACCGGCGGCCCCCCTCTCTCTACCGGCGGCCCCCCTCTCTCTACCGGCGGCCCCCCTCTCTCTACCGGCGGCCCCCCTCTCTCTACCGGCGGCCCCCCTCTCTCTACCGGCGGCCCCCCTCTCTCTACCGGCGGCCCCCCTCTCTCTACCGGCGGCCCCCCTCTCTCTACCGGCGGCCCCCCTCTCTCTACCGGCGGCCCCCCTCTCTCTACCGGCGGCCCCCCTCTCTCTACCGGCGGCCCCCCTCTCTCTACCGGCGGCCCCCCTCTCTCTACCGGCGGCCCCCCTCTCTCTACCGGCGGCCCCCCTCTCTCTACCGGCGGCCCCCCTCTCTCTACCGGCGGCCCCCCTCTCTCTACCGGCGGCCCCCCTCTCTCTACCGGCGGCCCCCCTCTCTCTACCGGCGGCCCCCCTCTCTCTACCGGCGGCCCCCCTCTCTCTACCGGCACCCCCCCCGCCTTACTGTATCTGTTGATGTTTAGCAAATTGGGTTCTAGTTCTATATTATAATTATTGGCTCACCCTTTAGTATCATGTCATATCTTGTTCTTCTGGGGGTAGAATTCATACAGAGAACTTTTACACAGCTATACCACCAACAATTTACCCACAAATAAGTTTGTTAGTGAGGCATATTACACTACTCACTGTTTTTTTAAGCTTGTTATGAGACTGTGAGCTGCTAAAATGAAAAACATTTGAATCTCATGCTCGTCATCTCCTCCTTGAGCAACAGAAGAGAGATGACAGTTCAGAATTCTGCAAGCATGGCTGTTGTGACCGATAGTTACAGGTTCTTGCCCCCTCTCCTCCTTTCACCACTGCTAATGCTCTTTCACCTCATGCCAGAACAGATTTTCCTAGTAACAACTGAGACATGGAACAAAATAAAATTAAAACAGTTAATATTAACATATGGCATAAGTCAATAAGTTCTTTATCTCCAGTGTACTTACAGGATAAGAATTTCAATTCCATTTGAATCACATTTCAGTTAAATATATCAACAGTATTACAGATGCACTACTTAAATTTTTCAGAATTGTTTATTGTACCTCTGAAATAATTTAGGCTTTATTTTTATAACAAATAAACTTACAACTAAGTAATAGTATACTAGTAAAATGGAGCATTACATAAAATATGTCTTTGTCTTACAGAAATTGGTAGGAGCCTTACCTCTCCAAGGAAACGTGATCGTTCACTGGCTAGGTAATGACACAATCCTAATTTGTTGATTTTAAACAGTTTTATGATAGATGTTCAGAGATATGTAATGGTTTTTACAAAAATTATTGATCAGACTGAAATTTTTTGTGGGTTTGTCATTAATGTTAAATACCTGTGGCTACTGAAGCAATGTTAAATGTCCCCATACTAAATATTTCAGTCTTCAGTCGAGTGTAATCCAATATTAAACTGGCTGGCAGATTAAAACTATGTGGTGGTACACCAGGACATGAACCCTGGACATTTGCCTTTTGTGGGCATGTGCTGTACCAACAGAGATACCCAAGAAAAGTCATGACCCATCTTCACAAATTTACTTCTGTTCATCAGGATAGATGTCGGGAGCAGGAAATTGTGGGTGTTGCAATAATTAAAACTAATTAAGCTGGAATGGACACTATTTATTCATTTAAAGATGGGACATGGGTGCCCACGTAGGGCTGAGCAGCCCCAAGAGGGGTTGCCGTCTGTTCATCAGGAGGTTGGAGGAGAGAGGCAGAGGCTAGAGGAGCGACTACTCGGGGCTGAGGTCTGAAGCTAAGAGAGGGCGGAGTGGTTTCCAAGCCACCCTCGCCGCTCCCGGCTGTGTACCCACGTGATCACACGACTGGTCTTTGATTGGAGGGTTCATTCCACCAACGCACCTTGCTAGTAGCGTACCCTTGTCAGCGCAACCAATCCGTGGGACTAGAGCCTGACCGAGGAGCACGTGGCAGGAAAGTGCTGACCACGGTCTTCCAGTCAGCACCTTCCACCACAGTATGCCTGCTACGGCCGTACATTATGAATGGAAAAAATTATTTAATAAAATTTTATCAGCCATGATCCCTCTTGGGGGGTCTCCTCCCTGCACATCCTTTCTTCTTCCGAAGAAGGCTCTCTGGATGAAAATGAATGAGCTGATACTAATTGATTATTTCATTTAAACAAAATATATGATCATTATGAAGGATCACAGAAATTAACATCCATAACATAGTGGTATCAATATGTGCAGAAGGTGACCTGAAGGAAGGCTCTTGAATAGCAAATTTGTGAAGTTGGTGTGTGTGTGTGTGTGTGTGTGTGTGTGTGTGTGTGTGTGTGTGTGTGTGTGTTTTGTGTGTGTGTGTGTTTTGTGTGTGTGTGTGTTGTGTGTTGTGTGTGTGTGTGTGTGTGTGTGTGTGTTGTGTGTGTGTGTGTGTGTGTGTGTGTGTGTGTGTTGTGTGTGTGTTGTGTGTGTGTTGTGTGTGTGTGTGTGTTGTGTGTGTTGTGTGTGTGTGTGTGTGTGTGTGTGTGTGTGTGTGTGTGTGTGTGTGTGTGTGTACCCAGGCGATGATGAGGGACACCGGAGCACAGGACACTGAAACACTCCACCCATGTGGGGGTGAGAGAATGCTCCCAGGCCTGACAGTCACATGGCGGCTTTTGCCCCATAATATTACTTTTAGTTCTTAAATCTAGGATTACAATGGTAATTACTCAAGTGGGTGAATGGGAACATTACAAAATGACAATAATTTAAAGAGAAAACAAAATGACTTACATGAGTGTTAAGACTCGACAATTAAATTGGGATTCCATAGCCGTTACATAGAAATACAAATCCATTACAAAATTTGTTCATTGACCTGACACCTAGACTACAACTTAATTCTAAGGGAGGGGGGAGGTCATGCCTGATCATATGCACCAAGGTTGACAGGTAGGTTCAGGTATGATATTCACCTTCATGTTGTAGGGGTGGGGGGGTGGTACTACTTCTCGGCAGGAAGTGAAACATTTGCCAAACACTCTTTTACAGATTATCCAGGATACTATAATCAGAATCATTACAGTGATGACCACCGAACCAGCGCTGGGTAATACAAGAGTGGTTAGTTGCTTGGTTTGGTGCCAATCAGCAATATGTGAGGCCACTCCATCAAGAGCAACTTGGTTATGTTCCTGGGTAAGGAGATGATTGATCGATTGGAGTAGATCCGAATCATTGGTATTTGGTAAATTCTTTAGCTTCTCATGGTGATGGAGTTTAAGAGAGAGTTCAGGAAGGTATAAGGTAAATGTGGGAATGGTGACATGAAAGGTGGAGTGCAATTGAGATGATATCCTCATAGAAGCAGCGTACACGTCACATCTTCAACTATTATACACTAGGCCACTATTATTCAGTGTTACCCGGTACAATTCAGTTTATGACATTGAACGGTGGCACACCAGGGTGGCAGTGACAGTCTGTGGAACAGCGAATAGAAAACTGTGGCCAACAGGTTGAATTATTGGTTGACAAAGTGAGACTAGAACACGAGGACATGGAGGTATAGCAGTTTCAGCTAAAAACAGTGACATCTCACACTCAGTAGTGTTAGTGTGTAAAATTAGTGTGGCGCATAAGTAATGTGTTGTATGGATGCAACTGCATAATTCAGCGTGAGAGAAAGTGGCGTGGGTTTGTCGATCCCGACTAACTATTAAAAATTCTTGAGTCTGCCAAACAACATGGTGGTGATGGGTGGCGCAAGAGAGTGGAAAAGTGTATATTTGATAGCACTTGTATCCGCAATTTGCGCACTTGATTGGCATCCTCATTCGCATCCGAATACCATCCGAATTACAGGTAAGTCAGACATCCAATGCAGCATAGTAAAAGCTGAGGTTGCTTTCCCACACGGCATAAAGCATTTGTTTAGGGGCCAAAATTTGCGACGATACATTGTGTAGGAGGTGCGAGAAGGGCTCTGAGGGTATCAGGTGTGGACTGAGTTTTCCTTGCAGTCAGAGTAGAATGGCTGAGTGTAACATGTGTATATGTAACTGTGCTGTGTGTGTACTAAATAAAAGAATCTGCGTAGTCTTCACAATGTGCAATGTGATAGTCAGATTATTTAATCCTGAGTGAAGATGAGTCCACTCTCGGTTAAAGGATTGTTGAAGTGCACCATAGTGCCGTGTTAATCTGTCAGCTATGACTTGTATTTGTCTACTTGTGGCTAACAGGTTATTCTCAAGATGTGTCGGGCACACCTGTTGATGTACCAACACTTAGTGATAAACTTGTGTTTCCAAAAGCGCTTGCTGTGTGTCCAAATCCCAGCGTTTTGCATCTGTTTGGTAAGGAGACCCAAAGACAGTTTTTAATAATGTACCTCCAATGGGCAACAAGGCTCGTTTGAAATGAGGCTGTGGTACTGCATTCCTAATACTGTTCAAATAATTCTAGCCACTTCCCACAAAGATCGGAGAAACTCGTGTTCCCTCATCTGCATCAAAAAGGTGTCATATTTTGACAATTGCTGAGCTTTATCATATAAAGCACGCTCTTCCTTTTCTAATAATGTTAAGATAACATCAGCTAACACAAAAGCATAACTCGCTGGAAAAATATTTCCATCCTGCTATGGCACAAAGGCCAAGTGTCGTTAATTAATTTGAGGTTCTGTAGGAAGAAAGTTTTTAAAAAAACCTGCACAGCCAAGGCATCTCCCACGCATTGACCACTACGCAGGGGCACGCACCCCACTGAGGCTCGACATGGAAAGTAATTAATAAATTTCAGAAATAATATTGAGTAATTTTTCAGCTGTAGAAAGCCCAAATGAGGGTAGGACACCTCAAGTTCACTCGATAATGATAGGATCTTTACTTACAGAAGTGGTCAATAGGGAGATTAACTGTGCTGAAGTCAGAAATGAATGTTAGTGAGTGCGAGTCTGTTGCTCGTGAATACAGGGACTGCTGCATGAAGCTGTGGAGGCAGTGCAGCACAGCATGGCTGTATCAGTGCTGAGCCGGCAGAGTGCTGAGCTCTGATAACAGCGTCGGAGAGTGCTAGAGGCTCTGCATCCATGGCTAAGACATTGTAAGTGAAACTTAAAAGCAACAGTTTATTGCAAACAATAATAAACAAATAGCTGATGTCACAAAGATGTTTGAATCCATGTTAACAGAATAACTTAAGTGTTCAACAGGTAAATTGATATTGAATACTCAACGTTGTTGATTAAAAGAAACTGCTACTGAACATAACGTACGTACATACGTACGTACTTCTCTTTCCCCTTCTGAAGAGCGAAGGGCATAAACGATAAAAGCCTTGTTCGTGTACTTAGTATATGACAATAGAGGTCTGGTAACATCAACAAGTTACATCAAGGTAGTTTGAATATGTACAGTATGCGTGTGTTGTAAGTGTGAAGTTTTGTGTAAATGTGTGACTAATGGTAGCTGATGGCGGATACAAATTGAAGGCCAATAGGTGCTATCAGAGATACTTCCAGTCGAGAAAACAATGAAAATTAAAAGGGAATACTGAATATGGCACAAAAATAACCCATAACCATAAAGTGTACAAAAGATGAATCATCACTACAAATTGATAACAACAATACATAACAGTGGAGTAATAATAATTGACAAAAAATAAAATCAATGGAATATTTCCAGGATATAAACTTATGAATTGGATAAGAAATACCTCAGGGGATGTTGTTTTTAGTCAGTTGACGAAGTGCATAAGGGACTAAGTCAGTAGAATCCGACAGTGTGTGTATATAACAACAATGGCGTTGTATAAAATGTAATAAGATTGCCTGGGGCTCAGTTCATTTGTGATTAAGTGCCAAAGGCATAGTGTGAGTGAAAATTTTCTCATGGTAATTGATGTATGAATTGTTTTATGTTCAACCGAGAAGCCTAAAATTCGGTGATGATGTGTAAGTACATGTTCACGGTGCGAATGAGCTACCTACGAGTGAATCGATTAATAAGTTCAGCAGTGAATTAGAGCAATCTGCAGACTTGAATTGATGATTACATAATTTGCAGGGCAATGGAGCAACCTGCAGACAGTGCTAAGGCAACCTGTCTAATAATTGATGGGTAGGCAGTGCATTGGAGCTATCTGCGATACCGTGGTTCAGCGGGCCTAAGGGCGTCCGTCTGACTTAATAAAGAATTAGTGCAGGCACATGGGTCTCCTGTGATACATGGAATAAAAGTATCAGCGGTGTTATTAGCGACCTGCTGTACTACGAAGATGTTGACTGTTCAAGCAATAAAAATAGCTTTGAAGCTAGAATAGCATGCATGCGTAAATAGCATCACTTTTTGTGCGCACAGTACATAACAATACATAAAATGACAATCGTGAACTATAAATTACTAGCTCTAGCATAATGACATAATTAAACACAATGACATATATTGACAGGAAAATAAAAACACAATGATGTATAATAACAACGCTGTAAGTAGTCGGAACAGATAGTATGAATGGTAGTACCGGCCATTATTGAAGCGACAAATATCACGTGCTTAGGGTGTACAAGAAACAATGGTGAATTAGAAATTGCTAATCACATAGAATAAGAGTTTTAAAAAAGCTGTTAGTTATATAAAATGATGTTAAGTGCATTGTAATCAGTCATACACATAGGATAGGACAGTAACTTGCAGTTTGTTTTTGTAACTACTCAGACGCGCCGCGTGTCGAGACGCTGGAGATGGCAGCGCACATGGTGATAAGATAAGTCATCACATGGAGTGCTGTTACTGGCTGAGAAACAATGATGGCTGCTGGCCAGTTATAGGTGAGGAGAGGGGAAATGAGGTGCAAGGAGGAGACAACGCTGAAGAAAGGAGGGGAGGTGACAGCTGATGTGTTGCCCCGCCAACAGCTGGTCCTGTAAACAAAGCATACGATGAGTATGCATTCCAAGTCCTGGCTTTTTCTGTTCTGATTACTTATGGTTAGCTGCAGCAAATACATAACTAAGACATATAGTACAATACACTAGAATTCGACGTAACAAGTATTAAGAAAAACTTTGGGTAAAAACACTCCACATGTACTGGTTTGCCAAATAGATGGCAATAGATGAAATTGAAGAATATTATTCAGAGTTAGCAGCCATGGTACTGCCAACGCCAAGTGTAATGGTTGCATTTGAAGCAAGTCAGTTGTGTGATGTCTAATGCGTGGCATTGCTTGCAAATCATAAAACAGAATCGTACATATAAAAATGAGCAAAAATACATGACAAGACTGGAAACTGACAACTGAGAATGGCTGGGAACTCCGTGGTGGCCAGGCATGTCTTGCTTCAAAGTCCCAAGAAAAAATGACTTAAACTAAGCTGCAATAAAACATAACATAAAACACTAATTAGGCATAATTAATCACGCCATCTCAAAGCATAAGGGTGTCGATTCTGCAAAGCGTATCTAGGACAACCCTGTGGAGGTAATCTCCTCCGTTTTTCCTTTCATCTTTTTCCACTTAAGGTGGAGGTGACACAGGCAGATCGAGGGCTGTGACCTGTTGTGGTGACACAGCCTTACCGTGGTAAGGTTTTAGGTGGTCAAAGTGCACTATCACTGTATGATCGGTTAATTGCAGTTCTGCATTGACTGGTGAGGTCAACCATATAATCCGATATGGGCCTTCAAAGCGGGGAGAGAACTTTTTAGTTTGTCCCTTTTTGATTGCCAGGTTTCGTAAGAACACTAAATCACCTGTTTGATAAGTCTGGTAAAACAGCATTTTTATTCTGCCTGTGCAACTGTTTATTAGTAGCTTTGATATTATTCCTCTTTTCCTTATACCAGATCACTTTTAGCCAGCTGGCTAAACCTTTTACTTCCTTTATTTCTACACCCTGAGGTAGTTTGTCTATTTCGAACGGCAAATTTTTCAGCCATCCAAACACAGCTTCGTAAGGCGTATACCCCATGGATTCATGCATTCAGGTGTTGTATGCAGAAGTAATATACAGTACATATCTGTCCCAATCAGCACGCATTTTTGCAACATAATAGGATAACATTTTACAAATTGTAAGGTGTATGCATTCAACGTGACCATTGGCTATAGGATGAAAGGGAGTTGTACCCCATTTTTTGATTCTTAGCAATTTACAAACTTGTACAAATAGAGAAGACATGAAATTGGTTTCTTGGTCTGTTAAAATGGCATCAGGACTCCCAAAAGGTAGTATCACACAATTAACAAACTATCTCACCACAGTTTCAGCTGTCGTGTTGGCAAGGGGAACCAAAATGTATTTGTTACCTTGTTGTGACTGTGCAAAAGTAACTAGGATATCTAAAGCAAGAATTTCAAAGGGTTGAGATGCCTGAGGAAGTGTTTGCAGTGGCACTTGCGGATGCATATTTTGTTCTCGTTATGCACATGGCAGGCAAGATCTTACATACCTGTCCACGTCACATTGTCAGTATTGCCACCAATAACGTGTTGCAATTTGAGTGCTTGTAGTGCGTTTTTTGCTGTGACGTGCTTGGATTGTATAATGGCATAATGGCATTGCCGTGTTATATGCTGCTGCAAGCATTCCGGTATTACCAAATGATTTCCATGGGGAGCTTTTCAATACAAAAGGTCGTCTATTACTTCAAATTCTGGCAATGAGGCGTATCTTTGACACTGAACATCCACCAGCTGGGCTTCTTTTAACTCTTCAATTGATACATCATCTGATTGAATGACACGCACTTTTCTACTTGACGCATCAGCATTTTGATGCAACCGACGAGGCTTGTGCCCAACTTCAAAATCATATTCTGACAATTTCATGGCCCAGTGCATAAGTTTGCTGCTGGGGTCCTTAAGATTCAATAACCACTGCAGAGCAGAGTGATTGGTAAGAACTGTAAACTTGTGACCATAAAGGTAACATCTAAAATAACTAATTCCAAAAAGAAGGGCAAGCAATTCCTTTTCTGTAGTACTGTAATTACTTTCTTCTTTATTTAGTTGATGAGAGGCATACCCAATAGGTTTTTCCTTACCATCATGCACTTGGCTTAGAACACATCCTACAGCAAAATCAGATGCGTCACAAGATACAATAAAAGGTTCAGTGAAGTCTGGGTAAACAAGTAGAGATTAACTGGTTAAAATAGTTTCCACTGTTTGAAAGGTGGTCAAACATTCATCCATCCACACAAAAGGAGTATCCTTTTTCAACAATTTAGTAAGAGGTTTGGTAATAGTAGCATAATCTTTAACAAAACAGCAGTAATAATTTGCAAGACCAAGGAAGGATTGTAATTCCTTTAAATCTGTTGGAACAGGAAAAGTGTCTACTGATTCAGTTAATCATGGATCTGGTTTGACTCTGCTGGAACTGATGACATGACCTAAATACTGCACTTGTGATTGAGCAAAAGAACACATTTCTAATTTTAAGCTTAAATTAGCATTTTGCAATCGCAAAAGTGCACTGTGTAGACGTTCAGCATGTTCTGCAATAGATTTAGAAAATATAATTATATCATCAAGATACACAAGGCACATAGTAGGTTTCAACCCACATAATAGCAGATCTGCAAGTCGCTGAAAGGTTGCTGGCGCATTGTGAAGCCTGAAAGGCATCCTTAAGAATTAATATAAGCAACCAGGAACTACAAAAGCTGATGATACCCACTGCGCATGCCTAATGTTGTAAAGTACCAGCAATTGCCCAGATGATTGAGTGTTTCATGTATCCGGGGTAATGGATAATGATCTGGGGTAGTAACCTTGTTTACTGCTTGCATGTCTGCACAGAGGCGATAGGATTTTTCTCTGTCTATAGATTTCTTTGGAACGACTACAATTGGGCTAGACCACACACTAGAAGAGGGTTGTATTATTCCTGCTTCTAGTTGCTGTTTTATAGTTTCCTCTACCACTGACTGAAGATGGTAGGGGATTCGATACCCATCTTGAGCTATTGGCCTAGCATTTCCAGATGGAATCTCATGTTGGATTAGATCTATTGCTGGTAAATATTTCCTGTCTTCAAACAACCATGAATGCTCATTCAATACTTCATTTATTAGCTTTTGTTCATGCAATGGTAGGTGACTAATCTTAGGTTTAAACTTATCTGTCAGATGTGACGTGATTGTCAAAAGGTGTTGAGAGACAGCAGCAGTCTTTTTCCTTTTTCTTTTTCAGATAAGGGGTTTTCATTGGCAACTCATCTTCTGTGATAACCTGTAAGCTGGCTAATACTGTACCACATGGTATTAAAGCTTGCTTGTGACTAAAATTGTCTAAACACACGGGTACACAGTTTTCTATTTGTACTTGATGCGCTATGCACAGGCTATGTTTTACGTGGACCTGCATCTGGTCAAGAGCTTCATTCTGGCAGAGTGGCTCTACCAAGAAATGAAACTCTTCAGATTCATGTATCCTGACAGGCACCCAAAGGATCTTTCCTGTGCCTTCTGGTATCTCCATGGGGTTATCGGCTTTTAGCATTGTTACAGGAGACTCTGAAACTTGGGAAATGGATCCTTTTTTCCCCAGTTTCACTCACCCGCAACGTGCAGTCTCGTCCAAAATGGTGCACATTGGTGCCGAATTGGACGGTATTTAACCTATAGTCAATAACCCCCTGGAAATTAGGCAGTAAGTCACTTCCCAGGATGATGTCGTAATCCGTGCACATGTTCCGTACAACCTCCATCATAAAAGCATATTCTGTGGAGTCCAACATGAACTCAACGCAACAGCTGCCATCAGGTTTCACTATGCTGGGACCAATACCACTGATATGGTACCATGGTGGTTGCAATGTTCTTTTATCTCTCTTCGATAAAAATGCGAAGCTGATCTGTGTGCCTGTGCCAATTAGCACGCGTATTGGTTTGTTGCCTCTAACACCATCGACACCCACGCTTGCCACCTGTGCGATTCCCTTATAAGCTAGTGGCATCACTATTTTTAACGGGGGCTGGGAGGAGTGCCACTTCCTGCCACGCAGCCATTTCCCGAATTCTGCGTTTGGTTTGCATTTCGCCTGGAGTTTGCAGGCAGTTGTGACCTACTATTTGGACAATGCACGCTTTGGTGACCCATGTTCCTGCACCAATGACAGTATGGCACGCAACATTGCTCTGCCACATGTCCTTGTCTATTACAGTGCCCACACTTGGTGTCGTTCGAAAAGGCACATCAGGGCTCACTTTGCTGCGTGGAGAAAGCCGCAAATTGGCTCACCACCTCTCTCGAGAGTACTAATTCCATGGCTTCTTGTAAGGTGTGAGGGGGAAGCTAACTTGATTTCACCCCTATCTGAGGGTTTATGTCACGAATAAAAACGTCTATCACACGACATCCTGATTCTTCCAACAGAAACTTGTTACGAGCAGAATTGGCACTTAGTGCGTATGTATGGCATGCGATTCTTCTAATCTTGCCTGCGAATGCTTCTAAATCCTCACCCGTTTTTTGCTTAAGGTTGGAAAGCAAGTCACAATAGTAACTAGTACTATGTTTGTCTGTATACCTTTCAATCAACCCTGTTGCAAGGGACTGGAAGGTAGGGGCATTTTTTTAAGCTCTCGACAGACTGCACGTAGTTCTGCGCTTCGCCGGTGAGTTTCATTTTCATCACGTTTAAGAGAAATTCATCTGGCCAACCACAAAGCTTTCTGATGTCCTGGACATTCTGGACAAGCGTTTGAATATTCTCGTGTGGCTTTCCAGCAAACACCAGAATAAACGCTACTGCTGGAAAGCTTTGCACCGAAGTAGAGGTGGCTACTGCCACAGCTGATTCTGCACTAGTGAGTGGTGGTGTCACATGCTTCGGTGGTTCCTCCACTAGCACTTGCTTAACAACATTAGATTGTGGAGAAGCCATTTGAAGACCATCTATCTGTTGCTTAAGCTCTGCGTCAGTTAAAATTAATTGATTTATCTGGGTCTGCGGTGTCGAGGGGGATCTTTATTCTCTTCGGCTGCTCCTGTCTCCAATTGCTACCTGGTGGTTGGAATGTTACAATAGTGTGGGCATCTGCACCACCATAGCATTGCTAGCGACTTACATTATTTGGTGGCGTGCAGACAACGGACAGCGGCAGTGTCGACGAGCGGCGGCAGCAGGCGCGTTGATCACGCGCAGGGGCGGCAGCAGCAGCAGCAACAGCAGCAGGAGGCGGGTGATGGCATGGACAGCTGAGATGGCGGGCCAGCACGAGGGCCACACCCCATACACTGGCGCAGGTGGCGACCCATGGCAGCTATGACGGCGGTGGCAGCGGCGGGTGTGACTGCATCGCGGACCCTCCTCGGCTCGCGTCCGGCGGCGAACTGCATCATGCTTGTGGTGCGCTAGTGTGCTTCCACACACGTTTGCCAATGCAGGCAACCGGCTGGCATACTGCAGCCTCAACACGTTCAGTATAGTGTCCTTTAATTAATCAAAAGTCTATCAAGAGGTCCTGGAAATTTAGAGCAATATGTCTATAACTGGCACTAAAATTCTGGATCAAGTTTAGCTTCAATTTATGAATATCCATTAAGATAGTTATATTTACTGAAAAGAGGAAAAATAGCACTTTAATTTGAAAGTGATAATTCCTTCCAAATATACCTGTTAACTCATAAGACTTTGCTTAATTTATGAACATCTTCATCAGAATTTTGAAAATAAAATTACCAAAAGGCTTATGTGGATCTTAATACTTGATACGGGAGGGGTGCTGGCACCTCATACCTCAGTCCATTGCTGAACTAGTGATCCTTTAATGTCTTGGAATGCATCCTGTCAACCAATCATTTCTTTTCGTCACCTTGTGCAGGAAATTTCTTTTCTCTCCAAGTCCATTTACTCATCTAATCTTCAGCATTCATCTGCAGCATCACATTTCAGAAGCTTCTATTCTCATCCTGTCTATGCTGTTTGATATCCATGTTTCACTTCATATATGGCTACAATCCATACAAATATTTCCAGAAAAATCTTTGCAACACCTAAATCTGTAAACATTTTGTCAATATTGCAGTTCTCTTTATTTCTGTGTCTAAGAAAATTGGAGAGAAATTTCCCCTTTTTCCGGGCATGTGTGTCACTTTGTTTTCACACAAAGCCGTTCCAGCACTTTCTGTTCTATGTCAAGATAGCAAAAAAAGTGCTGAAACACATCTCACTGAAAACAAAGCTACAAAGATGTCCTGTATAAGGTGCAATTACTCTAAAAACTAAGTTTATATTCAATGTTACAAAATTTCTCTTCTTCAGAAACACTTTCCTTTCCATTGTCTGCCTACATTTTATATCGTCTCTTTCATCCATCATTAGTGATTTTGCTGCCCAAGTAGCAAAAATTGTCTACTAATTATTTGTCTCATTCATTAATGTAATTCCCTCAGCAACACCTAATTAGACTACATTCCATTATCTTTTTTTTTTTTTTTTTTTTGCTTTTGTTGATGGTTATCTTATATCCTCCTTTCAAGACACTGTCCATTCCGTTCAGCTGCTCTTCCAGGTCCTTTGCTGCCTCTGACGGAATTACAATGTCATCAGCAAACCTCAAAGGTTTTTATTCCTATTCTGAACTTTTCTTTTGTTCCCTCCACTGGTTGCTCAATATACAGATTGAAAAACATGGGGGATAGGCTATAAACCTGTGTCACTCACTTCCTAACCAATGCTTCCCTTTCATGCCCCTCAACTCTTACAGCTGCCATTTGGCTCTGTAAAAATTGTAAATAGCCTTTTTCTTCCTGTATTTGACCCCTGCTTAAGAATTTGAGAGTATTCCAGTCCACATTGTCAAAAGCTTTCTCTATGTCTTCAAATAGTAGAAACATAGGTTCACCATTCCTTAATGCATCTTCTAAGATAAGTTGTAGGGTCATTATTGTCTCTTGTGTCCCTTCATTTCTCCAGAATGCAAAGTTATCTTTTCTGAAGTCAGTTTCTGCTGGTTTTTTGTTCCTTCTGTAGAGAATTTGTGTTCATATTCTGCAACCACAACTTCCCAAACCAACAGTTTGGGAATATTCACACCTCTTACTACCTGATTTGTTTGGAATTGAAACTATTACGTTCTTTGTGAAATTTGTGGGTATTTCATCTGTCTCGCACATCTAGCACAGCAGATGGAATAATTTTGTCATTGCTGGCTCTCCAAAAGCTATCGGTAGTTTTGACAGAATGTTGTCTACCCTTGGTCCTTGTTTAAGTGTAGGTCTTCAATGCTCAGTCAAACGCTTCTCACAGGATATCTCCCATGTTATCTTCATTTGTCTCTTCTTCCATTTCTATAATGTTGCCCTCAATTACATCTCCCTTGTATAGACCCCCTACACACTGATACGCCAAAACATCATGACCAGAGCCCATCGTGATGTTGGATGCCACCTGATGGCATTACAGGCACACGACACACTCACAAGGGTATGTAAGTGGGGCGCAGATGCATATCTGGGATCACCCTAGTGAAGATATGGGTTGCAAATGGGAAAATACACTGAGATAAATGACTTTCATAGGGGGCAGTATTCAGGTGAATCATTTTAGCTGGGCTGCTATTTCCAAGTTAATTATTAATTATGGTATTTGAATTTTCAGTACACTTAGGATACAATAAGAGCAGTTAAAACAGTGACTTTTACATTCAGTACATACCTTGAGATTACCATGTGACGTGTCTCATTACAGCATTCGCTGTCCAGCATAAAGTGTGATCTGGCCACTATTTGGGCATAACTGGACTCCCTGCAGCAGGAGGCTGAGACAATCAGAGCTAAGCACCACAAGGAAAGAGAGCTCATCCAGGAGACAACTGAACAGATCAGACTCCCGTAGGAGCAGCTAACACAGATGGTGAGTAGCTGCAGCAATCTCTATTGTGTAATATGTACTATTTCATTAAACTTTAGTTCCACAAGAGTTGTTGGTCCACCTCTATCTGTGCACAGATAAGGCAAAACGTAATGATCACTGTCCAGAGTGACACAGAATGTTGCCTGGTGGTATTGCTGGCGCATAATGTGGCAAGGGAAGTATACAAGGAGGGCAGATATGAATGAGGGATCATTCTGGTGGTGATAGGGGTTGCAAATAAGGAAATTGTCTGGAGAAAGCGACTTCAAAAGAAAGCAGTTTATTGTGGCTGGCCCATGGGACAACTTCTCGTAAACAGTGAAGCTCGTGTGCTGTATGTGTGCTGCTGTTGTGTCTGTGGAAAGTGGTCGAGATGGTGGTGAAGTGCCGCATGTCCTTGCATCTTCATAAAATTTGGAGATCAGATAGTTTCCCACTGTGTAGAGAAAAAGAGGTGGCAGCCTATAGCAGATCTGATGACAGAATATAGCACTGGCACAAAGCAAAGTTTATAAAGGCACTCAGTTGGGTGTACATTGTCAAGAGTGGTCATTTGTAGCAGATCACGACTAAAATCTGCTGTTTCAAACTCGTGACATTTGCATTAGATAGGCAGAGCATACAGCGGTGGCCCAGTGCGGCGACTACTGTGGGGAAACTTAGTTCGGGAGTGAGAGGGATGATGGAAGGTAGGGTGGGAGAGTAACAGGTGCGGTCGAGTATACGGTTCGGTTAAGCGGTCGTTCGGTTGACCGACGTTCCGATAATCGACGCTCTACTGTACTAGGAAAGTTAGTGAGCAGGATTTTTGTCTATGTTGAGAGACCAGACACCAGCTAAAGTGAGAAATTGTGGAGCAAGATAATGAACTGACTCTGAAGTTAATACCAATAAATTTGGCTGATACAAAACTGATGGAAGTACTCTATGGTACTTTTGGGTATCACCTGTGCACCCCTGAAAGAGGGACACTAAAAATTCATCACTAGAGAAGTCTATTCCTGTTTAGAACACAAATCATACCAGTATATGAAAATGCACAACTAAGAAATGGAAAAACGTGCATTTTTGAAGATGCCGTGTTGTCCTCTGTGCTAAATCCCTACTGCATTACATGGGGCTGCAGATGTTATTAAAATGGTGGTCATAAAGTACTTTAATGAGAATGGAATTGTAGTAATTACACCAAATAAAAAATTCATTAGTGGGAGACAAGCCTTCAGCAGTTTCTTTCATAAACACTTCATCTATGGTTATGGATAAAATATGACAAGCCTGTCTATGTAACAAAGATATCAAGTAAGTGTTGATTCTCGAAGAGCAGCATTCTGCAGCTTTTTCAGAAATACTTCCCATTGTGTAATGGATCGAATGTGATGACTTTCTATTTCCAGCCACTTTGTGTACAGATAGCAGTGTGAGAGGAGTTTTCTGCAGCTTCTTTCAGAATAATATCACATAGGGTAATGGATCGAATGTGATGACTTCGTATCTTTAGTCACTGTGTGTCCAGACAGCAGTGTGAGAGGAGCTTTCTGCAGCATCTTTCACATACATTTCACATAGGGTGATGGATTGAATGTGATGACTTTGTATTTTTTGTCACTGTGTATCCAGCTAGCAGTGTGAGAGGAGTTTTCTGCAGCTTCTTTCAGTAATATATCAAATGGGGTGATGGATCAAATGTGATGACTTTGTATTTCTAGTCGCTGTGTGTACAGATAGCAGTGTGAGAGGAGCTTTCTGCAGCTTCTTTCAGAAATATTTCTCATAGGGTAATGGATCGAAAGTGATGACTTAGTATTTCTTGTCACTCTAAACATAGATAGCAGTGTGAGAGGAGCTTTCTGCAGCTTGTTTCACATGTATTTCAGATAGGGTAATGGATCGAAAGTGATGACTTTGTATATCTAGTCACTGTGTGTCGAGATAGCAGTGTGAGAGGAGCTTTCTGCAGCTTCTTTCAGAAAAATTTCAAATAGGGTAATGGATCGAATGTGATGACATTGTATTTCTAGTCATTGTGTGTCCAGATAGCAGTGTGAGAGGAGCTTTCTGCAGCTTCTTTGAGAAATATTTCTCATGGGGTAATGGATCGAATGTGATGACTTTGTATTTCTAGTCACTGTGTGTCCAGATAGCAGTGTGAGAGAAGCTTTCTGCATCTTCTTTCCTATATATTTCACATAGGGTAATGTATCGAATGAGATGACTTTGTATTTCATGTCACTGTAACCAAAGGAAGCATCGGGAGAAGAGCTTTGTGCTGCTTCATTCAAAAATATTTCACATAGGGTAATGGATCAAATGTGATGACTTTGTATTTCCAGCCACTGTGCGTACAGAGGCCGTGTGAGAGGAGCTTTCTGCAGCTTCTTTCAGAAATATTTCACATCTGGTAATGGAATGAAAGTGATTACTTTGTATTTCTATTCACTGTGCGTCCAGACAGCAGTGTGAGAGGAGCTTCCTGCAGCTTCTTTCAGAAAAATTTCACATAGGGTAATGGTTTGAAAGTGATGACTCTGTATTTCATGTCACTCTAAACATAGATAGCAGTGTGAAAGGAGCTTTCTGCAGCTCCTTTCAGAAATATTTCTCATAGGGTAATCGATCGAATGTGATGACTTTGTATTTCTAGTCATTGTGTGTCCAGATAGCAGTGTGAGAGGAGCTTTCTGCAGCTTCTTTGAGAAATATTTCTCATAGGGTAATGGATCGAATGTGATGAATTTGTATTTCTAGACACTGTGTGTCCAGATAGCAGTGTGAGAGGAGCTTTCTGCATCTTCTTTCCTATATATTTCACATAGGGTAATGTATCGAATGAGATGACTTTGTATTTCATGTCACTGTAACCAAAGGAAGCATTGGGAGAAGAGCTTTGTGCTGCTTCATTCAGAAATATTTCACATAGGGTAATGGATCAAATGTGATGACTTTGTACGTTTAGTCACTGTCATCCAGATAGCAGTGTGAGAGGAGCTTTCTGCAGCTTCTACCAGAAATATTTCTCATAGGGTAATGGATCGAATGTGATGACTTTTTATTTCTAGTCACTGTAAACGTAGATGGAAGTGTGAGAGGAGCTTTCTGCAGCTTCTTTAAGCAATATTTCACATACGGTAATGGATCGAATGGGATGACTTTGTATTTCCAGCCACTGTGCGTACAGAGGCCGTGTGAGAGGAGCTTTATGCAGCTTCTTTCAGAAATATTTCACATCTGGTAATGGAATGAAAGTGATTACTTTGTATTTCTATTCACTGTGCGTCCAGACAGCAGTGTGAGAGGAGCTTCCTGCAGCTTCTTCCAGAAAAATTTCACATAGGGTAACGGTTCGAAAGTGATGACTCTGTATTTCATGTCACTCTAAACATAGGTAGCAGTGTGAGAGGAGATTTCTGCAGCTACTTTCAGAAATATTTCACATATGGTAATGGATCGAATGTGATGACCTTCTATTTCTAGTCACTGTGTGTCCAGATAGCCGTGTGAGAGGAGCTTTCTGCAGCTTCTTTCAGAAATATTTCACATATGGTAATGGATCGAAAGTCCTGACTTTGTATTTCTAGTCACTGTGTGTCCAGATAGCAGTGTGAGAGGAGCTTTCTACAGCTTCTTTCACATATATTTCACATACTGCAATGGATCGAATGTGAAGACTTTGTATTTGTAGTCACTGTGCATCCAGACAGCAGTGTTAGAGGAGCTTTCTGCAGCTTCTTTCAGAAATACTTCTGAAAGGGTAATGGATCGAAAGTCATGACTTTGTATTTATTGTCACTCTAAACATAGGTAGCTGTGTGAGAGGTGCTTTCTGCAGCTACTTTCAAAAATATTTCCATATGGTAATAGATCGAATGTGATGACCTATTTCTAGTCACTGTGCGTCCAGATAGCAGTGTGAGAGGAGCTTTCTGCAGCTTCTTTCAGAAACATTTCACATATGGTAATGGATAGAAAGTGATGACTTTGTATTTCTAGTCACTGTGTGTCCTGGTAGCAGTGTGACAGAAGCATTCTGCAGCTTCTTTCAGAAAAATTTCACATAGGGTAATGGATCGAATGTGATGACTTTGTATTTCTAGTCACTGTGTGTCCAGATAGCAGTGTGAGAGGAGCTTTCTGCAGCTTCTTTCACATACATTTCACATAGGTTAATGGATCGAATGTGATGACTTTGTATTTCTAGTCATTGTGTGTCCAGTCAGCAGTGTGAGAGATGCTTTCTGTAGGTTCTTTCAGAAAAAATTTCACATAGGGTAATGGATCGAATGCGATGACATTGTATTTCTAGTCACTGTGTGTCCAGATAGCAGTGTGAGAGGAGCTTCCTGCAGCTACTTTCAGAAAAATTTCACATAGGGTAATGGATCGAATGTGATGACTTTGTATTTCCAGGCACTGCGCGTACAGAGGCCATGTGAGAGCAGCTTTCTGCAGCTTCTTTCAGAAATATTTCACATACGGTAATGGATCGAATGTGATGACTTCGTATTTCTAGTCAAGGTAAACATAGATAGCAGTGTGAGATGAGTTTTCTGCAGCTTTTTCACATATATTTCACATAGGGTAATGTATCGAAAGTGATGAGTTTATTTTTGTAGTCATTGTGCGTCCAGATAGCAGTGTGAGAGAAGCTTTCTGCAGCTACTTTCAGAAATATTTCACATACGGTAATGGATCGAATGTGATGACTTCGTATTTCTAGTCATTGTGTGTCCAGATAGCAGTGTGAGAGGAGATTTCTGCAGCTACTTTCAGAAATATTTCTCATAGGGAAATGGATCGAAAGTGATGACTTTGTATTTCTTGTCACTCTAAACATAGATGGAAGTGTGAGATGAGCTTTCTGCAGCTTTTTCACATATATTTCACATAGGGTAATATATCGAAAGTGATGACTTTGTATTTCTAGTCATTGTGCGTCCAGATAGCAGTGTGAGAAAAGCTTTCTGCAGCTTCTTTCAGAAAAATTTCACATAGGGTAATGTATCGAATGTGATGACTTTGTATCTCTACCCATTGTGTGTGCAGATAGCAGTGTGAGAGGAGCTTTCTGCAGCTTCTTTAAGAAATATTTCACATATGGTAATGGATCGAATGTGATGACTTCGTATTTCTAGTCAATGTAAACATAGATAGCAGTGTGAGAGGAGCTTTCTGCAGCTCCTTTCAGAAATATTTAAAATACGGTAATGGATCGAATGTGATGACTTTTGATTTCCAGCCACTGTGCGTACAGAGACTGTGTGAGAGGAGCTTTCTGCAGCTTTTACCAGAAATATTTCTCATAGGGTATTGGATCGAATGTGATGACTTTGTATTTCCAGCCACTGTGCGTACAGAGGCAGTGTGAGAGGAGCTTTCTGGAGCTTCTCTCAGAAATAATTCACATACGGTAATGGATCGAAAGTGATGAGTTTGTATTTCCATCCACTGTTCATACAGAGGCCGTGTGAGAATAGCTTTCTGCAGCTCCTTTCAGAATTACTTCATACGGTAAAGGATCAAAAGTGATGACTTTTTATTTCTAGTCATTGTGCGTCCAGATAGCAGTGTGAGAGGAGCTTTCTGCGGCTTCTTTCAGAAATATTTCACATATGGTAATGGATCGAATGTGATGACTTCGCATTTCTAGTCAAGGTAAACATACATAGCAGTGTTAGAGGAGCTTTCTGCAGCTCCTTTCAGAAATATTTCACATACGGTAATGGATCGAAAGTGATGAGTTTGTGTTTCCATCCACTGTTCATACAGAGGCCGTGTGAGAATAGCTTTCTGCAGCTCCTTTCAGAATTACTTCATACGGTAAAGGATCAAAAGTGATGACTTTTTATTTCTAGTCATTGTGCGTCCAGATAGCAGTGTGAGAGAAGCTTTCTGCAGCTTCTTACAGAAATATTTCACATACGGTAATGGATCGAATGTGATGACTTTGTATTTCCAGCCACTGTGCGTACAGAGGCCGTGTGAGAGGAGCTTTCTGGAGCTTCTTTCAGAAATATTTCACATACGGTAATGGATCGAAAGTGATGAGTTTGTATTTCCATCCACTGTTCATACAGAGGCCGTGTGAGAATAGCTTTCTGCAGCTCCTTTCAGAATTACTTCTTACGGTAAAGGAACAAAAGTGATGACTTTGTATTTCTAGTCATTGTGTGTCCACATAGCAGTGTGAGGGGAGCTTTCTGCAGCTTCTTTCAGAAATAATTCACACATGGTAATGGATCGAATGTGATGACTTCGCATTTCTAGTCAAGGTAAACATAGATAGCAGTGTGAGAGGAGCTTTCTGCAGCTCCTTTCAGAAATATTTCACACATGGTAATGGATCGAATGTGATGACTTCGCATTTCTAGTCAAGGTAAACATAGATAGCAGTGTTAGAGGAGCTTTCTGCAGCTTCTTTCAGAAATATTTCACATACGGTAATGGATCGAAAATGATGAGTTTGTATTTCCATCCACTGTTCATACAGAGGCCGTGTGAGAATAGCTTTCTGCAGCTCCTTTCAGAATTACTTCATACGGTAAAGGATCAAAAGTGATGACTTTGTATTTCTAGTCATTGTGTGTCCACATAGCAGTGTGAGGGGAGCTTTCTGCAGCTTCTTTCAGAGATATTTCACACATGGTAATGGATCGAATGTGATGACTTCGCATTTCTAGTCAAGGTAAACATAGATAGCAGTGTTAGAGGAGCTTTCTGCAGCTTCTTTCAGAAATATTTCACATACGGTAATGGATCGAAAGTGATGAGTTTGTATTTCCATCCACTGTTCATACAGAGGCCGTGTGAGAATAGCTTTCTGCAGCTCCTTTCAGAATTACTTCATACGGTAAAGGATCAAAAGTGATGACTTTGTATTTCTAGTCATTGTGTGTCCACATAGCAGTGTGAGGGGAGCTTTCTGCAGCTTCTTTCAGAAATATTTCACACATGGTAATGGATCGAATGTGATGACTTCGCATTTCTAGTCAAGGTAAACATAGATAGCAGTGTGAGAGGAGCTTTCTGCAGCTTCTTTCAGAAATATTTCACACATGGTAATGGATCGAATGTGATGACTTCGCATTTCTAGTCAAGGTAAACATAGATAGCAGTGTTAGAGGAGCTTTCTGCAGCTTCTTTCAGAAATATTTCACATACGGTAATGGATCGAAAGTGATGAGTTTGTATTTCCATCCACTGTTCATACAGAGGCCGTGTGAGAATAGCTTTCTGCAGCTCCTTTCAGAATTACTTCATACGGTAAAGGATCAAAAGTGATTACTTTGTATTTCTAGTCATTGTGTGTCCACATAGCAGTGTGAGGGGAGCTTTCTGCAGCTTCTTTCAGAAATATTTCACACATGGTAATGGATCGAATGTGATGACTTCGCATTTCTAGTCAAGGTAAACATTGATAGCAGTGTTAGAGGAGCTTTCTGCAGCTTCTTTCAGAAATATTTCACATACGGTAATGGATCGAAAGTGATGAGTTTGTATTTCCATCCACTGTTCATACAGAGGCCGTGTGAGAATAGCTTTCTGCAGCTCCTTTCAGAATTACTTCATACGGTAAAGGATCAAAAGTGATGACTTTGTATTTCTAGTCATTGTGCGTCCAGATAGCAGTGTGAGAGAAGCTTTCTGCAGCTTCTTACAGAAATATTTCACATACGGTAATGGATCGAATGTGATGACTTTGTATTTCCAGCCACTGTGTGTACAGAGGCCGTGTGAGAGGAGCTTTCTGGAGCTTCTTTCAGAAATATTTCACATACGGTAATGGATCGAAAGTGATGAGTTTGTATTTCCATCCACTGTTCATACAGAGGCCGTGTGAGAATAGCTTTCTGCAGCTCCTTTCAGAATTACTTCATACGGTAAAGGATCAAAAGTGATGACTTTGTATTTCTAGTCATTGTGTGTCCACATAGCAGTGTGAGGGGAGCTTTCTGCAGCTTCTTTCAGAAATATTTCACACATGGTAATGGATCGAATGTGATGACTTCGCATTTCTAGTCAAGGTAAACATAGATAGCAGAGTTAGAGGTGCTTTCTGCAGCTTCTTTCAGAAATATTTCACATACGGTAATGGATCGAAAGTGATGACTTTGTATTTCCAGCCACTGTTCATACAGAGGCCGTGTGAGAATAGCTTTCTGCAGCTCCTTTCAGAATTACTTCATACGGTAAAGGATCAAAAGTGATGACTTTGTATTTCTAGTCATTGTGTGTCCACATAGCAGTGTGAGGGGATCTTTCTGCAGCTTCTTTCAGAAATATTTCACACATGGTAATGGATCGAATGTGATGACTTCGCATTTCTAGTCAAGGTAAACATAGATAGCAGTGTTAGAGGAGCTTTCTGCAGCTTCTTTCAGAAATATTTCACATACGGTAATGGATCGAAAGTGATGAGTTTGTATTTCCATCCACTGTTCATACAGAGGCCGTGTGAGAATAGCTTTCTGCAGCTCCTTTCAGAATTACTTCATACGGTCGAGGATCAAAAGTGATGACTTTGTATTTCTAGTCATTGTGTGTCCACATAGCAGTGTGAGGGGAGCTTTCTGCAGCTTCTTTCAGAAATATTTCACACATGGTAATGGATCGAATGTGATGACTTCGCATTTCTAGTCAAGGTAAACATAGATAGCAGAGTTAGAGGTGCTTTCTGCAGCTTCTTTCAGAAATATTTCACATACGGTAATGGATCGAAAGTGATGACTTTGTATTTCCAGCCACTGTTCATACAGAGGCCGTGTGAGAATAGCTTTCTGCAGCTCCTTTCAGAATTACTTCATACGGTAAAGGATCAAAAGTGATTACTTTGTATTTCTAGTCATTGTGTGTCCACATAGCAGTGTGAGGGGAGCTTTCTGCAGCTTCTTTCAGAAATATTTCACACATGGTAATGGATCGAATGTGATGACTTCGCATTTCTAGTCAAGGTAAACATAGATAGCAGAGTTAGAGGTGCTTTCTGCAGCTTCTTTCAGAAATATTTCACATACGGTAATGGATCGAAAGTGATGACTTTGTATTTCCAGCCACTGTTCATACAGAGGCCGTGTGAGAATAGCTTTCTGCAGCTCCTTTCAGAATTACTTCATACGGTAAAGGATCAAAAGTGATGACTTTGTATTTCTAGTCATTGTGTGTCCACATAGCAGTGTGAGGGGATCTTTCTGCAGCTTCTTTCAGAAATATTTCACACATGGTAATGGATCGAATGTGATGACTTCGCATTTCTAGTCAAGGTAAACATAGATAGCAGTGTTAGAGGAGCTTTCTGCAGCTTCTTTCAGAAATATTTCACATACGGTAATGGATCGAAAGTGATGAGTTTGTATTTCCATCCACTGTTCATACAGAGGCCGTGTGAGAATAGCTTTCTGCAGCTCCTTTCAGAATTACTTCATACGGTAAAGGATCAAAAGTGATGACTTTGTATTTCTAGTCATTGTGTGTCCACATAGCAGTGTGAGGGGAGCTTTCTGCAGCTTCTTTCAGAAATATTTCACACATGGTAATGGATCGAATGTGATGACTTCGCATTTCTAGTCAAGGTAAACATAGATAGCAGAGTTAGAGGTGCTTTCTGCAGCTTCTTTCAGAAATATTTCACATACGGTAATGGATCGAAAGTGATGACTTTGTATTTCCAGCCACTGTTCATACAGAGGCCGTGTGAGAATAGCTTTCTGCAGCTCCTTTCAGAATTACTTCATACGGTAAAGGATCAAAAGTGATTACTTTGTATTTCTAGTCATTGTGTGTCCACATAGCAGTGTGAGGGGAGCTTTCTGCAGCTTCTTTCAGAAATATTTCACACATGGTAATGGATCGAATGTGATGACTTCGCATTTCTAGTCAAGGTAAACATAGAGAGCAGTGTTAGAGGAGCTTTCTGCAGCTTCTTTCAGAAATATTTCACATACGGTAATGGATCGAAAGTGATGAGTTTCTATTTCCATCCACTGTTCATACAGAGGCCGTGTGAGAATAGCTTTCTGCAGCTCCTTTCAGAATTACTTCATACGGTAAAGGATCAAAAGTGATGACTTTTTATTTCTAGACATTGTGCGTCCAGATAGCAGTGTGAGAGAAGCTTTCTGCAGCTTCTTACAGAAATATTTCACATACGGTAATGGATCGAAAGTGATGACTTTGTATTTCCAGCCACTGTGCGTACAGAGGCCGTGTGAGAGGAGCTTTCTGGAGCTTCTTTCAGAAATATTTCACATACGGTAATGGATCGAAAGTGATGAGTTTGTATTTCCATCCACTGTTCATACAGAGGCCGTGTGAGAATAGCTTTCTGCAGCTCCTTTCAGAATTACTTCATACGGTAAAGGATCAAAAGTGATGACTTTGTATTTCTAGTCATTGTGTGTCCAGATAGCAGTGTGAGAGAAGCTTTCTGCAGCTTCTTACAGAAATATTTCACGTACGGTAATGGATCGAATGTGATGACTTTGTATTTCCAGCCACTGTGCGTACAGAGGCCGTGTGAGAGGAGCTTTCTGGAGCTTCTTTCAGAAATATTTCACATACGGTAATGGATCGAAAGTGATGAGTTTGTATTTCCATCCACTGTTCATACAGAGGCCGTGTGAGAATAGCTTTCTGCAGCTCCTTTCAGAATTACTTCATACGGTAAAGGATCAAAAGTGATGACTTTTTATTTCTAGTCATTGTGCGTCCAGATAGCAGTGTGAGAGAAGCTTTCTGCAGCTTCTTACAGAAATATTTCACATACGGTAATGGATCGAAAGTGATGACTTTGTATTTCCAGCCACTGTGCGTACAGAGGCCGTGTGAGAGGAGCTTTCTGGAGCTTCTTTCAGAAATATTTCACATACGGTAATGGATCGAAAGTGATGAGTTTGTATTTCCATCCACTGTTCATACAGAGGCCGTGTGAGAATAGCTTTCTGCAGCTCCTTTCAGAATTACTTCATACGGTAAAGGATCAAAAGTGATGACTTAGTATTTCTAGTCATTGTGTGTCCACATAGCAGTGTGAGGGGAGCTTTCTGCAGCTTCTTTCAGAAATATTTCACACATGGTAATGGATCGAATGTGATGACTTCGCATTTCTAGTCAAGGTAAACATAGATAGCAGTGTTAGAGGAGCTTTCTGCAGCTTCTTTCAGAAATATTTCACATACGGTAATGGATCGAAAGTGATGAGTTTGTATTTCCATCCACTGCTCATACAGAGGCCGTGTGAGAATAGCTTTCTGCAGCTCCTTTCAGAATTACTTCATACGGTAAAGGATCAAAAGTGATGACTTTGTATTTCTAGTCATTGTGTGTCCACATAGCAGTGTGAGGGGAGCTTTCTGCAGCTTCTTACAGAAATATTTCACATACGGTAATGGATCGAAAGTGATGACTTTGTATTTCCAGCCACTGTTCATACAGAGGCCGTGTGAGAATAGATTTCTGCAGCTCCTTTCAGAATTACTTCATACGGTAAAGGATCAAAAGTGATGACTTTGTATTTCTAGTCATTGTGTGTCCACATAGCAGTGTGAGGGGAGCTTTCTGCAGCTTCTTTCAGAAATATTTCACATACGGTAATGGATCGAAAGTGATGAGTTTGTATTTCCATCCACTGTTCATACAGAGGCCGTGTGAGAATAGCTTTCTGCAGCTCCTTTCAGAATTACTTCATACGGTAAAGGATCAAAAGTGATGACTTTTTATTTCTAGTCATTGTGCGTCCAGATAGCAGTGTGAGAGAAGCTTTCTGCATCTTCTTTCCTATATATTTCACATACGGTAATGGATCGAAAGTGATGACTTTGTATTTCCATCCACTGTTCATACAGAGGCCGTGTGAGAATAGCTTTCTGCAGCTCCTTTCAGAATTGCTTCATACGGTAAAGGATCAAAAGTGATGACTTTTTATTTCTAGTCATTGTGTGTCCACATAGCAGTGTGAGAGGAGCTTTCTGCAGCTTCTTACAGAAATATTTCACATACGGTAATGGATCGAATGTGATGACTTTGTATTTCCAGCCACTGTGCGTACAGAGGCCGTGTGAGAGGAGCTTTCTGGAGCTTCTTTCAGAAATATTTCACATACGGTAATGGATCGAAAGTGATGAGTTTGTATTTCCATCCACTGTTCATACAGAGGCCGTGTGAGAATAGCTTTCTGCAGCTCCTTTCAGAATTACTTCATACGGTAAAGGATCAAAAGTGATGACTTTTTATTTCTAGTCATTGTGCGTCCGTATAGCAGTGTGAGAGAAGCTTTCTGCAGCTTCTTACAGAAATATTTCACATACGGTAATGGATCGAAAGTGATGACTTTGTATTTCCAGCCACTGTGCGTACAGAGGCCGTGTGAGAGGAGCTTTCTGGAGCTTCTTTCAGAAATATTTCACATACGGTAATGGATCGAAAGTGATGAGTTTGTATTTCCATCCACTGTTCATACAGAGGCCGTGTGAGAATAGCTTTCTGCAGCTCCTTTCAGAATTACTTCATACGGTAAAGGATCAAAAGTGATGACTTTGTATTTCTAGTCATTGTGTGTCCACATAGCAGTGTGAGGGGAGCTTTCTGCAGCTTCTTTCAGAAATATTTCACACATGGTAATGGATCGAATGTGATGACTTCGCATTTCTAGTCAAGGTAAACATAGATAGCAGTGTGAGAGGAGCTTTCTGCAGCTTCTTTCAGAAGTATTTCACACATGGTAATGGATCGAATGTGATGACTTCGCATTTCTAGTCAAGGTAAACATAGATAGCAGTGTTAGAGGAGCTTTCTGCAGCTTCTTTCAGAAATATTTCACATACAGTAATGGATCGAAAGTGATGAGTTTGTATTTCCATCCACTGTTCATACAGAGGCCGTGTGAGAATAGCTTTCTGCAGCTCCTTTCAGAATTACTTCATACGGTAAAGGATCAAAAGTGATGACTTTGTATTTCTAGTCATTGTGCGTCCAGATAGCAGTGTGAGATAAGCTTTCTGCAGCTTCTTACAGAAATATTTCACATACGGTAATGGATCGAATGTGATGACTTTTTATTTCCAGCCACTGTGCGTACAGAGGCCGTGTGAGAGGAGCTTTCTGGAGCTTCTTTCAGAAATATTTCACATACGGTAATGGATCGAAAGTGATGAGTTTGTATTTCCATCCACTGTTCATACAGAGGCCGTGTGAGAATAGCTTTCTGCAGCTCCTTTCAGAATTACTTCATACGGTAAAGGATCAAAAGTGATGACTTAGTATTTCTAGTCATTGTGTGTCCACATAGCAGTGTGAGGGGAGCTTTCTGCAGCTTCTTTCAGAAATATTTCACACATGGTAATGGATCGAATGTGATGACTTCGCATTTCTAGTCAAGGTAAACATAGATAGCAGTGTTAGAGGAGCTTTCTGCAGCTTCTTTCAGAAATATTTCACATACGGTAATGGATCGAAAGTGATGAGTTTGTATTTCCATCCACTGTTCATACAGAGGCCGTGTGAGAATAGCTTTCTGCAGCTCCTTTCAGAATTACTTCATACGGTAAAGGATCAAAAGTGATGACTTTGTATTTCTAGTCATTGTGTGTCCACATAGCAGTGTGAGGGGAGCTTTCTGCAGCTTCTTTCAGAAATATTTCACACATGGTAATGGATCGAATGTGATGACTTCGCATTTCTAGTCAAGGTAAACATAGATAGCAGTGTTAGAGGAGCTTTCTGCAGCTTCTTTCAGAAATATTTCACATACGGTAATGGATCGAAAGTGATGAGTTTGTATTTCCATCCACTGTTCATACAGAGGCCGTGTGAGAATAGCTTTCTGCAGCTCCTTTCAGAATTACTTCATACGGTAAAGGATCAAAAGTGATGACTTTTTATTTCTAGTCATTGTGCGTCCAGATAGCAGTGTGAGAGAAGCTTTCTGCAGCTTCTTACAGAAATATTTCACATACGGTAATGGATCGAAAGTGATGACTTTGTATTTCCAGCCACTGTTCATACAGAGGCCGTGTGAGAATAGCTTTCTGCAGCTCCTTTCAGAATTACTTCATACGGTAAAGGATCAAAAGTGATTACTTTGTATTTCTAGTCATTGTGTGTCCACATAGCAGTGTGAGGGGAGCTTTCTGCAGCTTCTTTCAGAAATATTTCTCATAGGGTAATCGATTGAATGTGATGACTTTGTATTTCTAGTCATTGTGTGTCCAGATAGTAGTGTGAGAGGAGCTTTCTGCAGCTTCTTTGAGAAAAATTTCACATACGGTAATGGATTGAATGCGATTACTTTTTATTTCTAGTCACTGTGTGTACAGAGAGCTTTCTGCAGCTTCTTTCAGAAATATTTCTCATTGGGTGATGGATCGAATGTGATGACTTTGTATTTCTTGTCACTGTAACCAAAGGAAGCATTGGGAGAAGAGCTTTGTGCTGCTTCATTCAGAAATATTTCACATAGGGTAAGGGATCAAATGTGATGACTTTGTACGTTTAGTCACTGTGCATCCAGATAGCAGTGTGCGCGGAGCTTTCTGCAGCTTCTTTCAGAAAAATTTCACCTAGGGTAATGGATCGAATGTGATGACTTTGTATTTCTGGTCATTGTGTGTCCAGATAGCATTGTGAGAGTAGCTTTCTGAAGCTTCTTTCAGAAATATTTCACAATCGGTAATGGATCGTAAGTGATGACTTTGTATTTCTATTCACTGTGAGTCTTGATAGCAGTGTGAGAGGAGCTTTCTGCAGCTTCTTTCAGAAATATTTCTCATTGGGTGATGGATCGAATGTGATGACTTTGTATTTCTAGTCATTGTGTGTCCAGACAGCAGTGTGAGAGGAGCTTTCTGCAGCTTCTTTCAGAAATATTTCACACACAGTAATGGATCGAATGTGATGACATTGTGTTTCTTGTCATTGTGTGTCCAGATAGAGTGTGAGAGGAGCTTTCTGCAGCTTCTTTCAGAAATATTTCTCATAGGGTAATGAATCGAACGTGATGACTCTGTGTTTCTAGTCACTGTGTGTCCAGATAGCAGTGTGAGAGGAGCTTTCTGCAGCTTCTTTCTCATATATTTCACATAGGGTAATGTATCGAATGAGATGACTTTGTATTTCTAGTCATTGTGTGTCCCGATAGCAGCGTGAGAGGAGCTTTCTGCAGCTTCTTTCAGAAAAATTTCACTCAGGGTAATGGATCGAATGTGATGACTTTGTATTTCTGGTCATTGTGTGTCCAGATAGCATTGTGAGAGTAGCTTTCTGAAGCTTCTTTCAGAAATATTTCACAATCGGTAATGGATCGTAAGTGATGACTTTGTATTTCTATTCACTGTGAGTCTTGATAGCAGTGTGAGAGGAGCTTTCTGCAGCTTCTTTCAGAAATATTTCTCATTGGGTGATGGATCGAATGTGATGACTTTGTATTTCTAGTCATTGTGTGTCCAGACAGCAGTGTGAGAGGAGCTTTCTGCAGCTTCTTTCAGAAATATTTCACACACAGTAATGGATCGAATGTGATGACATTGTGTTTCTTGTCATTGTGTGTCCAGATAGTGTGTGAGAGGAGCTTTCTGCAGCTTCTTTCAGAAATATTTCTCATAGGGTAATGAATCGAACGTGATGACTCTGTGTTTCTAGTCACTGTGTGTCCAGATAGCAGTGTGAGAGGAGCTTTCTGCAGCTTCTTTCTCATATATTTCACATAGGGTAATGTATCGAATGAGATGACTTTGTATTTCTAGTCATTGTGTGTCCCGATAGCAGCGTGAGAGGAGCTTTCTGCAGCTTCTTTCAGAAAAATTTCACTCAGGGTAATGGATCGAATGTGATGACTTTGTATTTCTGGGCATTGTGTGTCCAGATAGCATTGTGAGAGTAGCTTTCTGAAGCTTCTTTCAGAAATATTTCACAATCGGTAATGGATCGTAAGTGATGACTTTGTATTTCTATTCACTGTGAGTCTTGATAGCAGTGTGAGAGGAGCTTTCTGCAGCTTCTTTCAGAAATATTTCTCATTGGGTGATGGATCGAATGTGATGACTTTGTATTTCTTGTCACTGTAAATATAGAGAGCAGTATGAAGGGAGCTCTCTGCAGCTTCTTTGAGAAATATTTCACATACGGTAATGGATTGAATGCGATTACTTTTTATTTCTAGTCACTGTGTGTACAGAGAGCTTTCTGCAGCTTCTTTCAGAAATATTTCTCATTGGGTGATGGATCGAATGTGATGACTTTGTATTTCTTGTCACTGTAAATATAGAGAGCAGTATGAGAGGAGCTCTCTGCAGCTTCTTTGAGAAATATTTCACATACGGTAATGGATTGAATGCGATTACTTTTTATGTCTAGTCACTGTGTGTACAGAGAGCTTTCTGTAGCTTCTTTCAGATACATTTCACATCAGGTAATGGATTGGATGTGATGATGTATTTCTAGTCACTGTGTGGACAGAGACCAGTGTGAGAGGAGCTTTCTGTAGCTTCTTTCAGAAATATTTCACATTGGTTAATAGATCGAATGTGATGAGTTTATATTTCTAGTCACTGTAAATATAGACAGCAGTGTGAGAGAAGCTTTCTGCAGCCTCTTTCATAAATATTTCACATAGATGGGTGGATCGAATGCGATGATCGTGGCTTCCTATTTACTCTGACAAAAGAGAGAAGTGTGAGAATAGCTCTCGGAAAGCTTCTTTCAAGATGAATCGGTAGGGGCTTTGTAGTATCTTTTCCAACAGGGACAATGGTATGAGAGCGGTTTTCTGCAATTTCTTTCAGAAATATTTCAAATTGGGTTATGGATCGTGCAAAGATTCTGTGGACTTTACATGACTAAAAATGGAACTAAGTCATTTTGAAGTAGCAAGAAACTGAAGTAAATGGTATTTACAGTTAAAGCATGTGATAAATTCTAGGTCACTTAATCTTTTGTATTGCTACTCACTTTCTTTTGGACAGCAGCGTTTCTTCTTGCACAATTTATTAGCTTCTCTCGTTCTCCTGCTACAGAAATTACTTTGTCTGTTAGGGCAGAGATGGCTAAATGTTTAAAATATTATCAGTAACGGATGGAATACTATTTAAAGCTCTTTTTATTTAACACTATGACTGGTTTTGTGTACTGGCAGAAATGAAACTGAAGAAAGCTTCTGAGTTAGAAATTTTGCATTTTGTGGACAAAATGAGCTATGGGAGAACATGTTTAACCCCCAGTATAACATGCAATTTTAATCTGCTAGCAACCTTCATATTGGCATACACTCAGTTCAGAGTTAAAAATTAATTCCTAGGTCACTTGAACTGGAAGGGTCATTTTGGTCAAGATACGTATCATAAAACTGCTTACAAACAACAAAGAGACGTAAAAGAGAGAGACTCATTACCTTTCCAGTGCTGCAGGCAAGGAAACAAAACCCGGCCCCTGGTACTATGCTTGAGCCCCGCCTGTCTCACTAGATCCTCATCTAGGAAGTGTTCTGTGATTGCTATATGACAAAGAAATTCTGTAAAGTGCTGCTGTTCACTAGTGTTTTACATAATTATGAGTTCAGTTGCTCTATAACTAAAATGCATAAATTATTTTATATGTGTAACAAATTCTACAAAATAAAATAGTGCACCCATAATATGCTGATGGATTACACATTTATGTTTTAAAATTAAATCACTAGTTTTAATATACATCAAAAGAGCATATTTGTTGGGAGGAAAGGGACAGTAGGAAGAAAGGAAAGGTGCACAGGTGCTAGATGAAAGAAAATGTGTCTTAGGAGGCAGAAAGTGTAGCAAAACGCCCAAAGTAAGGCCCATTTTCACGGTTGGTAACATTTGTTTTTGTTTTTATTATGTGGTACACCTATATTTGTACAGTGACATCAGAAATTAATTTGCTTGTCTTAGAAGTACACCAGACATAAGTAAGAGCATAGTAGTATTGATTATTTTAATTTTACGAACCTGAATTGTTAGTAGGACACTCAGTGCCTGTTGGGGAGGGGGGCAGCAGCACACACTGACAACTATTATGCTGTAGTCACAACAGGTAGACCTACAGGATTTCAGATTGTCATCTCTTGTCAGTTGCTCCAGAAGAGACAAAAGGCAGCAAATTCAGATATTTTATATTTCAGCGACTCAAAAACTCATTTGAAGAGTCTAATTAATTAATAAGAAATTGAGAAGTGTAATGTGTCTGACTAATGAAGTGTTATTGGTATAAACTGTGCAAAACATTCCCTGTAGGAATTCCATCACAGAAGAGCATCTCACAAATATATAGAGTATGAGCAAGAGTTGTCACAGAAAAGGCAGGATAGAATTGTCAAATGGAAATCAATAATTTTAATAAGGAAATAAAAAAGAATTTGGCAAACATCAAAAAGATATGGAAATGTGAGGGGGCCAGGAGTTAACAAAGTAGGAAGCTAATTGAAGTGGAGAAGAGTGAAGACAAGATGTAGGTGACAGTACCACTCAGCACATGCTGTAGAGAATATTTCACAACTGTGATTCTTATCCCTGTGCCTTAAAATGTCTTGTGTACCTAGTGAGTAATTTGAATGTGCTTTCATCTTAATCACAATTTTAGTGATTGTCACACTGATATGGACTGAGAATATCTTAGTAGGGAGGATGCAGCATGTTATCTCAGATGCAGTGTCATCAACATGTATAGAAGCAAGTTGGGGTGTACCCCAGAGAAGTGTGTTGGACCTTCACTGTTCATGTTGTATATTGATGATCTTGCAGACAGTATTAATACTAGCTTCAGACTTTACATAGATAATGGCGTTATATAGAACCAAGTAAAGTTTGAAACTGTATCAAGGTCTGACTGAATGTATGTACAGCTTTGTTCAAAGTAAGGAGGATGGATGGATGGATCAATTTTGATTGATGGGGTTAAAGGGATCATTGGTTGTTGGTCCCTCATTCTTTTGTGTATCAGACTGGGAATAGCCCAGAGAGGAAGGACACAAAAGAAAAATCCCAATGGACTTGACTGTACCCAAGAACAAAGGAAGCAAAGACATAGAAGCAAGTAGAAGTGAGAGAGAGGAAGGTAGGAGGGTTAATCTGCCCAGAAAGCAGCTGGAGATCATGGGACACAGTATCTGACTGGAGACATTCTCTGCATCTCACAGTTGCTTCCACATCCTCCATTACCACAAGAAAACTAGCTACACAGACAAGATAGATTCATCATAATTGTTCTCTTTCCTGGGATTTTGTCAACCATTGATAGATGTCCCAGAATAAGAAGAATTTTAGGGGTGGGAAGGGCAGGAGCCAGGGTGGACCTCTGAGAAAGGATAGCTGTGGGACCCTCGGGTTGGAGCAGGCTGCAGCACTCACACCTCCAAATTCACAAGTGACCGACAAGGCTGTTGTGCACTAAGACACAGAGAGGAATAAAAACCACTTTCATAGATACAAAGCAAAACCAAATCAGCCACTTTGGTGTTGTCTGATAGCACCAGAGGTAGGTAGTGTGTCAGCAAGTGTAAGGCTTCATTTTAAGGTGCCAAATTGGGCAACCTAGTAGGATGTGGTCCACCGTGAGACCCTTGAGCAGGCCTGACATTCTGTATAGTCACAACTAATGGGTGTCAGAGATATCAGATAGCACTGGTCACCAGCCTGTAGATTAATCAAGGAGCCACTCCCAATTAAGAATGGCTTGCGACTGTGAGAACGAAAGTGGCTGAGAGATCAAGCAACGGCCAACAATCCTGCAGTGAATATACTGCATCTAACTGTCAGGGAGTGAAGTTCACTGTATTGTGATTGTATGCAGCCAAAACTGGTTTGTCAGTTTGCCATTAAGCCATTAATGTATACAAAACCTGAGTGTGTAAATGCGTGAAGAATGTCTGGGAACAGGCGGCAGAAAACCATAGGGTCTACTCTAAAACTATATTATTGAGGGGATATGATGGTGGGATGCACACCATTGGGGCATGTGGTATTACTGACTGACAAAAGCTGCGTGGGAGCAGAAATAGTGACACACCAGTCGGTAGTAATTTATTTACCTGTCCTGCAGGGTTTCAGGCTAGGCTGAATCCACACACTTTTCTTCCAGTTAAATTAGAAAAAAAAACAGAATGGAAACAGTTTAGAGGGAAATAGGGCTTACTAATTTTGTCATTAAATGAGCCAGAAAAATGCCATTTGAGATTGAGTTCCCCATAGCATTGGTTTCATCACATTAATTTCCAAAAACAAATACTATCTGTAAGGCACTATCCAAAGTTATTTGATGGGCATTTACTTGGAGATAGGGTTGATCTAAACATAGTTCCACACTTTTGTAGTTCTGGGAAAGTGAACATCTTGTGTATTAGCCAAACTTAGACATAGAAACATCTATAAATGTAATTAAGTTTTTCAGCATCTGCTGGTTCTCATCTCCAACTAGAAAGGAATGAAACATAATGTTGCAAGTTTTTACTGCAGTCTATCCACAGCACACTCTCATCTTAAATTAATTTGTTCTTCTGTTTTTAAATGGAGACAGATATGTGTCAGTACCATCTGGAACATTTATTTGAACTTCCAGCTATATTTCTGTTGCAATAATGTATGGTCTAACATGTATCTGAGAGTAAGTTACCCATTATCAAACACCCTTATTACACTATTTGTAAATCAACTGCATGTGGTTGACAAATAGTGTCATTTCATAATGACTGTTATGAATCATGAGAAGTAAATGTTTTTTAAGAAGTGAAGCTGCTACACTACCATGTGTAGAATAATCTGATTAATTGCATTTTTTTTAAGTGGCCAATTTACATTATAAAATAAAAAAAAATTTAATGAAAAGTACACTTTTTTACAATGAAGTTAATCATTTATGGTAATTAAAAGTTCATTGAATGATGTGCCATAATTTTATACATCACCAAGAGCTTTTTCAGGATGTGGATTTTCCACTTTTTTTGTCCTCACGGTCCAGCACAAAGTGTGAACGTCAAGGATGGCTGCCTGAGCCAGCTAGGTGGGGCTCATCTGGTACATTTCAACCAGGCCCAGTGCACAGTGTGAACACAGCTTGATGGTGTGACCAGAAAGTTTGCTTAAGTTGGCAAAGATGGGATAGCCACATCAGCTGATCATCTAAGACCAGTCGTAAAAGGCAATAAGTCACCACCAAATTGAGTGTTTGGTCCTCGAGGTAGAGTTCTGGTTATGGATAGACAATATGATAGTGTGATAGTGACAGAAGGGCCTGACATGTCTTGCAAGTGTAAAACTGGAAGCAATGGGTGAGAGCCCAGGACTGCACATTTCCTATGGTACCCACAGTTGAGGAGCCATAGTAGATGCAAAGTTGTCAGCATACAGGGAGGATTACAATGTAGACCCCACAGCTGCAGCTAGACCACTGATAGTTGCTACAAAATGGGGCACACTCATTACAGAGACCTGTGGACCTCTTTTTCTTGTATGTGGGGAGTACTGTGGGAAGCACCAACTTTAACCTAGAAAGTATGGCAAGACAAGATGTTCTGGACATAAATTGGGAATTGGCACCAGAGACTCCACTCATTGAGGGTACCCAGGATGTGGTGATGTTGTGTGGTGTGTTGGGCCCTATGCAAGTCAGACAACAGCTGCAAGATGTTAACACCAGAAGAAGCTGACAAAGTGGCAGACTCCAGGCGGTCCAAAGTTTCAGCAGTAGAATGACCTTTGTGAAAACCACCTTCGGACAGAGCCAAAAGGCTCCAGGACTCAAGGTACAAACACACCTGTCTGCTCACCATATGTTCCAGGAATTTGCATAGATATTAAGCGAGGCTAATTACACAATAGCTGTTGTTTTCAAGGGGGTGTTTATCAGTTCCAGTACTGTGACAATCATACTTTCTCACCACTGTGACAGGAACACCACCTCACTCTAGATATGGTTGAAAATGGCAAGTACATGACATTGGGCATCCATTTATAAGTCATTGAGCATTTAGATATTGGTTCATAGTGGTCATCAGGAACACTACCTCAGTACAGAGGGGGTTTGGCAGCATAGGAGTCATCAGGAACACTACCTCAGTACAGAGGGGGTTTGGCAGCATAGGAGTCATCAGTCTCTCTCTCTCTCTCTCTCTCTCTCTCTCTCTCTCTCTCTCTCTCTCTCTCTCTCGGATGACATGTTTTCCGTAGATAATTTAGATTTGGGTTTGTCTGCTCAAGATTCTGAGGCAGGAGGAACACGACATCCTACGACCTGCAACCTGTGGTGGCTTTCCTACGACCTGCAACCTGCAACCTGTGGTGGCTTTAGCCACTGGATGTCATCCAATTGTAGGTCAGCAGAGTCCTGGGAATGCAGTGTACAAGGGACCCCTTCCTGGTAAGTGGTGCAGAGGAGGAGGAGGAGGAGGAGGGCAATGCTTCTCTGGTTGGCAGTTGGGGACTGACATTCCTAGTGAATAGCAAGTCAACATTGTCAAAGAGGGTATGGAGGGAGCAGTAGGAGAAAGACTCTTCTCCACCATGGGAATAGGTGTAGTCCGGTGGCCCAGTAGGCCACAGGGTGGATGACGGCACAGTCACCGGAGAGGATGACATCATAGTAGTAGAATTTGTCCATTTCACACATGTACGGTGTAAGAGATTGTGTTTCTTTTTGGTCTCTTGATTTGTGAGGATGTGTATTCCTGGGTTTTCTTTTTACACTTGAAAATGGTACAGGAGGAATGGTGTTCCCCACAGTTGACAGAGCTTGGTGGAGAGGGGCACAAACAAACAACCATAATCCCTTCAGACAAGACTGGTGCTGCAATGTAAAGATATGTGTCTAAATCACCTTCACTTGCAGCACCACAAGGGTGTAGGGATATATGGCTTGATATCACAGCGATAGACTACCTTAGATGATTTCTCGTTGGTTTAGAAGATGAAGGTGGTAAAGCTGAAGGCTCCAGTATCCACTGTGTTCTCTTTTGCTACCCACTGGACACCATGGACAAAATGCACATGTCATCACTCCTAATTAGCAAACAGCTCTAACAACAGTACATAAAAGGAGATCTAGGTGGAAATCCTGTAGCATATTCAGTGGTTAATGCACGATTATAGTGACAGGAAAATCTCCTAGCTTGTCACAGGTAGGTGGGGCAGTTTTAAGCTGAATGGAGCCACTTCTAATTTTTGAAATCACCGCCACTGCCCCAAACCTGTCCTCGAGATGTTGAAAGTATAACAAAAACTTTGTAGTGAAAAATGGATCCCCACCTCTCCTAGAACAAACCACGTATTACGGGGAGGAGTACTTCTTGCCTTGTTTCTGAGCCCTATGTTCCTCCCATGCTGTAACCAGGGAAGGGAACCTTCTAGGGTGATACCACTCTGTGTCATATTAGGTCTTAGCTTCATAAGAGACTACTGGGGCCATACGACCACTAGTGGAAAGAGGTTTGAGTCACTTCATGTGGTAGTCTTTTTCCATAGTAATGCCTGCATTCAGCTGGGGCTCTTGCCCTGGGTGTCCCACAGTCACAGCAACAGCAACAGTAATGGTTACCTGGCCACTAAGCCATTTCCGGAACCCTGCCCAGAACAGAAAGGCTACCATGCTGGGTTTTGGGCATAGTACCAATGCAAAAAAATAAGGGTGCAAAGAGAGGGTATTTCTGAGTGCAATCGATGGAAGAAAATGAGAAGGGCCCACAAAATATGCTGTAGAGACAGCAGAGATCCCTAACCAAAGATTACATGTCCTTCACTATATTGCTTCAGTGGATAAAAAGTGAAACGCAGTTGACGGCCTGTGCAATGTTCCGTAAATGTATGATAACTGCGACATACCCTGGAATGTAATTGGTTTTACAAAGGGCACTGGGACAGGAAATGGCAAACCATCAGTTGCTGACGATGAGTGCAAACTCGTGAGGTTGGCAGAAATGGCGACGGCTAAAAATGTCAGGGAATCGCCAAAAATGGCAATAGCTAAAGTGACAATGCCCAATATGCAGCCTATCTAAAATGGTCTCCTCTTAACAAGAGGTCCAAGTGGAGGTTGGCCAAGTCGTTGAGAGAGGTTTTATTTCTCAGAGCTTATTCCTGTGAAGAGAAGACTGGTGGTGAAGCCAAAGAGATACTATCTGCTGACAGATGGCAACACAGAGACCATCTGAAGGACTAAAAGGGCTAGCAGACTGAGGTAGTAGGAGGACTGCAGGCTCGGCAGCCGTCTTATTTCCTGTGAGAGCGACGTGACAAGGAACCTTCATGAGCATCACAGCTGCTTCCTCAACAGCGAGCAAGTTGAAGCTTTCTTGGACCTATTGCACTATGGAATGGACTGTGTACAACACACAGAGGCTCTGGAGGACAATGAGAGATTTGGAGCATATAACACAATTAAAGCCCATGTTGCCACATGTATTGGGTGGTCTGATAGAGGGCGAAGACCTCCACTGTAAAAATCTAGCAGTGTTCCGGAAGAAGCCGGCTGGTGTGGCCGTGCCGTTCTAGGCGCTTCAGTCTGGAACCGCGTGACTGCTACAGTCGCAGGTTCGAACACTGCCTTGGGCATGGATGTGTATGATGTCCTTTGGTTAGTTAGGTTTAAGTAGTTCTAGGGGACTGATGACCTCAGCAGTTAAGTCCCACAGTGCTCGGAGCCATTTAAACCTTTTGTTCCGGAAGCTGATACTGAAAATAGTCGGTGCCCATGATGAAGACACATCCAACACCACGGTTGGTCTTAGAGGCATCTGTGTACACAAAAATGCTGTGGCCTAAGTTACTTGCTAAGGACAAGAAACTTAGTGACAGATCAAATCCAGAGCAGTGTCCTTGGGAAGCGAATGAAGTTAAAGATTTAAAGATGAAAATGGGTCACTACATGAAGCCAGGACAGTGAAGGGTTCACATCCATTAGGAATGTGACAGGTACTGTGAAGTTAATCTTCCGGAGCAGTAGCCAGAAAGCAGAACTCAGAGAGGTAACAGAGAAGAAGGGCACATGCCGCACTGGCGGTCAACGGAGTCATTGAAAAAGGGGACATAGGATGGGTGGCTGAGCATGGAAGACAAATGGCACGCATATCCACTAACAATGATTTCATGCTGGTACGAACAGTAGTAGTTCGGCAGCTTGTGCAGAGCGACATTCAACTGGGGTAGTGTAAAAGGCACCAGTAGCAAAACGTACTCCATGATGGTGGATTGTGTTAAGATGGCACAAGATGGACGGGCATGCAGATGAAAAAGTAGAAGACCCATAGTCTAGTTTTGAATGCACAGTGGTTCGGTATGAGTGCAGGAGGGTGGGCCAATCTGTTCCCCAGGAAATAACGCTTAGGACCTGTAGGTCATTGAGAGACATGATACATTGTGCTGCCAGGTAAGACATATGGTAGGACGAAGAAAGTTTTCTATGAAGCACGAGCGCCAGGTATTTTAATGTTGATTGAATGTAAGACTAACAGATCCACGATGTAAAGTGATAGAAGAGACCCATTGTGTCACCAGAGATTCATACAAATGGTTTTCTCAGTGGAAAAGTGGAAGCCATTAACGATGCTCCATGAGTAAGGACAGTTTAGACATTGCTGGAGACTTTATGATCTACTGCAGTTCTCCATGGACTTGTTTCCTCGAGCAAAGTTATCAACATAAAGGAAACTGGTGATGCCTGCTGGGAGACAGGCCATTACATGGTGAATGGCCATAGCAAAGAGGAAGACGCTCAGCATGGAGTCTTGAGGCAATGATTTCTCCTGGATAAAGGTGTTTGACAAGGCCAAACCCATACTTAGCTTGGAAACTCGGATTTTATAAAAATTCCCAAAGGAAATGGGACAGGCAGCCTCTGAAGCTCCACGTGTAGAGAGTATGGAGGATACCAGTCCTTCAGCATGTGTAATAGGCTTTCTCCAAATCAAAAAACATGACTGGAGTCTGGTATTTACTCAGAAACCATTCGTGACATGGGTTGACAGAGTGACGAGATGGTATACTGCACGCCAGCATGCACGAAATCCACATTGTGTAGCTCTTAGTAGATTGTGAGACTCCAAGCACCGTACCAGCCGGCCATGAATCGTACATTGAATCACCTTGCAACAGCAGCTGGTGAGAGAAATTGGGCAGTAGCTAGAAGGAAGATAATTTTCCTTATTGGGCTTCACGCCAGCAATTGCGAAACATGTCGTCCGCCCATTTTGTATTCTTGTCACCACTGCATAGTCTTTTAATATAGGAATCAAGGGAGAGGATGTTATTTGGTGGCCAGTATCCTCTTTCTATTACCCAACTGCATACACGAATTAACAGGATTCTTTATTGACATTAACAGGAAGCTACTTAACTTTGAGAGTCCGTGTGTTGTAGTACAAGCTCTTCCGTCATAGTCCACTTTAGCCTCACTCCTGGTGAAGTAAAAGATCCGCTACAAACACTACTCCAGCCACTGCACACTCTTGTAGCCGGTGACGTGAACTGACATACACCCACTAGGACAGTGACTGAGCTAGTAACTGCGAGACTTACCGAGACTGAGGCCCTCCGGCCATTGGCGGCCATCTGTATACTTCTGGTCGAGAGGGCGTTGCTCATGAGTCTCTCTTTGGCCTCTCTCCTGATAGGCGCATTTGGTGCAACGATCTTCTTGCTACGTCTTTGCCGACCAGTGTGCTGGTGACAGTTTACGCCAGCACAGCCCAAATGCAGTTTATGTACGAAGGAGAAGCGCTTCCCTGCAAAAGAAAGGTGCTGCAGCATCTCGGTATCCTGGACAACATCATCCAAGTGTCCGGACCTTTCGCCGGATAGTTGTGTTATTTAAGGAAACATGAAGTGTTCAGCCACATGTGAAACGTCAACCACGACCTGCAACAAATGATGATGCTGAAGTAGGTGTTTTAGCTGCTGTCGCGGCTAATCCGCACATCAGTAGCAGACAAATTGCGTGAGAATCTGCAATCTCAAAAACGTCGGTTTTGAGAATGTTACATTGACATCGATTGCACCCGTACCATATTTCTATGCACCAGGAATTGCATGGCCGACGTCGTGTACAGTTCTGCCACTGGGCACAAGAGAAATTATGGGACGATGACAGATTTCTTGCACGCTTTCTATTTAGCAACGAAGCATCATTCACCAACAGCGATAACGTAAACCGGCATAATATGCGCTATTGGGCAACGGAAAATCCACGATGGCTGCGACAAGTGGAACATCAGCAACCTTGGTGGGTTAATGTATGGTGCGGCATTATGGGAGGAAGGATAATTGTCCCCCATTTTATCCATGGCAATCTAAATGGTGCAATGTATGCTGATTTCCTAGGTAATGTTCTACCGATGTTGCTACAAGATGTTTCACTGCATGACAGAATGACGATGTACTTCCAACATGATGGATGTCCGGCACATAGGTCGCGTGCGGTTCAAGCGGTATTGAATAGTATATTTCATGACAGACGGATTGGTCATCGAAGCACCATACCATGGCCCGGACGTTCACCGGATCTGATGTCCCCGGATGTCTTTCTGTGGGGAAAGTTGAAGTATATTTGCTATCATAATCCACCGACAACGCCTGACAACATGCGTCAGCGGATTCTCAATGCATGTGTGAACATTACGGAAGGCGAACTACTCGCTGTTGAGAGGAATGTCGTTACACGTATGGCCAAATGCATAGAGGTTGACGGACATCATTTTGAGCATTTATTGCAATGATGTGGTATTTACAGATAATCACGCTGTAACAGCATGCGTTCTCAGAAATAATAAGATCGTAAAGGTACATGGATCACATTGGAACAACCGAAATGAAATGTTCAAACGTACCTACGTTCTGTATTTTAATTTTAATAAACCTACCTGTTACCAACTGTTCGTCTAAAAATGTGAGCCAATGTTTGTGACTATTACAGCGCCATCTATCACAAAACGAAAAAAGGGGTTCAACTAAAACATTCATATATCTCCACATACTACACGAATATGTAATAAAAAATGGGGGTTCCTATTTTTAAAAAACGCAGTTGATATCCGTTTGACCTATGGCAGCGCCATCTGGCGGTCCAACCGTAGCGCCATCTGGTTTCCCCCTTCAAGCTAGACGAGTTTCGTTCTTTGTAGTTTTTTCGTCTGACGCTTATTTTGTGTGATATTTGGCCCGGTCACGATCAGTGGACCACCCTGTATACACTGAGGAGACAAAAGTCGTGGGAAACCTCCTAATATCGTGTGGGACCTCCAGTGCAGCAACTTTTACGTGGCACGGGCTCACACGTCGTTGGAAGTCCCCTGTAGAAATATTGAGCCGCGCTGCCTCTGTAGCCGTGCGTAATCGCGAAAATGTTTCCGGTGCGGGATTTCTGCACGAACCGACCTCGATGATGTCCCCTAAATGTTCGATGGGATTCATGTAGGGCGATCTGGGTGGGCAAAACACTCGCTGTAACCGCCCACAATACTCTCGAAATCAGTATCGATTAGCTGTGGCCCGGTGAAATGGCGCACTGTAATCCGTAAAAATTCCATCAATGTGTGGGAAAATGAAATCCACGAATGGCTGCAAATGGTTTTAAAGTAGACGAACATAACCAGAACCCTGTCTGTTCCGTGTAAACAAAGGCCACGACATTTTGGAGCCATCACCAGCTTGCACAGTGCCTTGTTGACAACTTCAGTCCACGGCTTCGAGGGGTCTGCGGCAAACGCGAACCGTACCATCACCTCTTTGCAGCTAAAATCGGGAATCATTTGACCGGGGCACTGTTTTCCAGTCCTCAAACGTCCAACCGATACGGTCAAGAGCCCAGGAGACGCGCTACACTCGATGTCGAGCTGTTAGCAAAGGCACACGCATCGGTGGTCAGCTGCCGTAGCCCGTGAACGCCAAATTTTGCCCCACTGCCCTAACTGTTGTTGCTTGTCTGTTTCGACTGACAACTTGCGCAAACGCTGCTGCTGTCGGTCGTTAAGTGAAGACCGTCGAACCCTGCTTTGGCCACGGTGAGAGGTAATGCCTGAAATTTGGGACTCTAGACTCACTCTCGACGATGTGGACTTTGCAGTACTGAATTCTCTTACGATTTCCGGAACGGAATGTCCCACGCATCTAGCCCTAACTACCATTCCCCGTTCAAAGTCTGCTAGTTCCAGCCATGCCACCATAATCACGTCGAAGACCGTTCCACACGAATCACTTGAGTACAGATGGTAGCTCTACCAGTGCACTAACCATTTATACTTTGTGTACGTGATGTTACCGCCACCTGTATGTGTGAGTATCGCTATCCCAGGTCTCCCGTCACCTCAGTCTATAATATGAAGAAGAGTAACCATATTGGCTCCACTACGAAGAAAAGCATTTCTTATTGCCCCAACACCCAGAAAGATCGCTCCTTCTAAAGATTACTCCTACGTCTGTGGAAGAGATCATAAAAAAATTTACTAATCTCAGACGTTCAATGAATTTGACAAAATGTGTCGTGAATTGTTTATAAGCAAAAGTAATCGATTCGAATTTGGACGATTTACATGTGCTCTGTCAGATAGTTAAACGGGCTCGATTGATTATATTTTACCTCTGTCCAGTGTTTCCCAGAATGTGTGCACTGAAAATAATTCACAAGACGTGCGCACAAACACTCTAGTCAAGAAGCAATAATGCAATTTCCTCTACATCGGTATCAGATTCGCTGAACTCTGATTATCGCTTGCTTGAGATACGTAGTTGGTTAGCGGATGAACAAATAAACGTGATGAAGCTATTCACTTAACAGTGCTGGAGTGGCGCCACGGCGTAACGCGAAGCACTGTACTGTCACCTTGAACGTGGGCCTCACTGCGATGGAAAACCTGCAAGTCAGGATCGACGTGTCGCCCTGCAGTCTCCACGCTCACAGGATGGAGGGCAGATCAGCAGCACACAATGTGTGTGTGTGGGATTCCACCCGGAGGCGGTATCGCGCTTGACTGCCGTTGTGCGGCCGCCTAAGAGACGCGGAATCTATTGTTGAGAGGAATTTCAGTGCAATCCATCAGATCTATACTCCTGCATTGATCTCTAATGCGGGCTACAATGGCGTTGGCGGGAACTGCGTATTCAGAGAGGTAAGCAGAAAACTTTCTGTTGATTCCTTGTGCACTACCTAAGGATTTAACCTGTAACTAGTCAAAGGAGTAAATACATTAGTAAAAACGTGTGGTTCCTGAAGAGAGGCAGCAGCCTTTTCAGTAGTTGCAGGGGCAACAGCCTGGATGATTGACTGATCTATCCCTGTAACACTAACCAAAACGGTCAGTCTAAGAGTGAATACTGTATGTAAAATAAAACAAGACTTGAATAAATTTGTTCATTACCATTTGTCACCAGAGTAGACTGAAAATACGAATCCCGGTTACAACGACACTCGTTTATTACAGGTCCTTTTTGACGCTTCCTATTGCTGCCTGCTGGCACTTGTACGTAATGTCCTTTTTCTGTGCCCAGCCGGTATTCTTCGCCTTGTCGAGAACATGAAACCGTGGCGACACATTTTAGTCAATATTTGATGATCAATAAGTTTAAATTCAAATTAACATCATCGGTTGGCTGCGTTGTTTGGCGGTTGCTGCCAAAGATGCTCATTAATCGTTATCAGGAGCCCTATTCGGTTTCAGAATGATCTGATTTGCATACTCCCTGTACACCGAATTAATTCCTTCAAAGATCACAGGGTTCATTTAACCCAGCACGATATTTTTCCCGTTGGAAGCTATTTCTTTTAATATTAATGTTGAATAATTTATTATTGTTACTGTTGTCCAGAGAAAATCCAATATGCGGTTCACTTCTCGTGATACTTTGTTCGATATCGTAGGACACTATAGTTTTTCCTTAACTCTGTTTTTATTAACACACTTTCTTTGATATGATTCACTACGATGAACGGTCATACTTACGCCTGATAATAATTGTCCAAACAGAATCTATAATCGAAAGTCAAAAGTAAATTTCTTTAATTTGCCCGGCTCCCAACGACGCAAGAGACGTTAACAATACGTGCGTTGTGTTTATCTCATAATTATGAAACAATAGGGACGTTCATTAGAACTCTTTGAATAAAGCCCCTTGCTACTGTCCGTATAATACTCTATTCTATTGGTTGTTGTTGTCCTTTTATTTTTCTCTGCTTTAATGCGGGAATTTGTGATTCTGTATGAAATATGGGAATTGTTCATGATCAGTTCGAATACATTTTTGTTTCAAAAAGACCAGATATGTAACGAGGAGTTACACTTTGAATGTTGTTATAGCCACGTTCCACTGTACTCTCGAATGCTTCCCTTCCTTACCAAATAATCGTCATAGAGGCAGAACAGTGCTTGAAGGCAGTAAGCAGTGTCAAAAGGATGTGGCTTTCTGTGGTCACGCAGAGATGAAGAGATAAAAAGATCCGCACAGAACAGACTAGCCTGCGGAGCTGAACCAAATTAGTGTTGCAACTGAAGACCTTAACAAGAGAAAGTACACTGATGGCAAAAGGAAATTCGGGCGCACTTTGATTATAATCTTCTGATAGCCTTAAGATCTAAATTACAGATTCCCTGTGAGCTTTTCCGGCCATGAGGGCGAGGGACGTTTTGGGTGTGCATTGGCTTCGAAAAGAAGACATGGCTTCCTAAGCGTCGATGCGTGGTCGGCTTCGGGCGGGCGCAACGGAGTGGCTGTCCCATCAGCAGCAGCAGCACCAGCAGCACGTTCTGGGCGAGCCGGTGCCGTAAACTTGACAGCAGCGCAAGTACGTGAGTAGTATTGTCTGTGTTGTTAGTTCGGTCGTCCCGGAGCTGGAACTTGTACAGTTGTCGCAGTGTGAATTACCTTCGCGAGGCCGGGTCGACAGACGATACGTAGACTATAAGTTAAAGTTGCTCATTACATGAAAAGGATTAGTGATTTCTTAGGAGTTGTTAGGGATGAGACGGCTGTGGAGTAAAGTAAGTTGGAGAAGAGGTGGGCAGGTAAATTCTAAGAACGTTTGCATATCGAAGTCACGGGGTCTAAACGATACATATCGAACGCGCGCGATTATAAATCGATTATGCGACCCTCGTGGCGGGCGTTATGAGTGTGCTTACAGTGGTCACTACAGCAACAACAAAAGAAGAGCGTTACAAAAGTACTTGTAATTACAAAGGAGACGACTTACCTTACTCATCGTCGGTGTAGTCGTTATGTGACAGTCCATGTGATGTGTACGCTACAGGGACAATTTTCTTTTTGCCATATCCAGGGTAAACTGCCAGTATCACGCAAGAATATCGGCCGAGTGTCACATGCGTTAACTTTTCCCTGCAAACGCAAGTTGTGGAAATAGAGGTACTGAAACAAGTACAGTTCGTCTCTTTGTCCTGGACGCCCTTCTCTTTTAATGGAAGACTTCACAGATTTCCATAGCTGCTCGATGTTCTGCGTGTGCACTCTGGGGTCATCCGAAGACAGGAACTCTGTAGAGTGGTTCACGAACTCGTGGTCCAATCCTTCAGCTTTCAGAGTCTTGTTGGACTGAAACCCGTCTGTAATGGCTTAAGTACCAGGCAGTATGAAGTGCTTTATCAGACCCACTAAAGTGGCCTTGTCTCTGGACAATACTCTCACAATGAAACACTTCCGGGACACTCTTCCTATTGCACCGAATACCAAAATATGATCGATTTCACTCTTTGAAGGTCATCCTCTCTGCTTCTTCCTTCTAGCCATATGAGATTCGTCCACTTCCACAATTTTGCGCGGTCCACCAAATGGTACACTGTCGTTTGTAACTACCACGTAACACACTTCTCTGCAAAACCTGAAATAGTCACACACAGTATTAGCAGATAAGTCAGTTTCCGATGCTGTTGCTTGCAAGATGTAGTCTAGAATCCAGCAAGATAGAAGAATTCCGCTGGTCTGGATGGATAATTTGGAAGAGTCAAACCACATACTCTTCCTGATACTCGTTCGTTTTCCGCACTGTCTGCAATGAAATCGTAACGGTATTTCAGCTTCGAAACTCCTCTTACGAAGTTTTACACACTTCGCAACACCACAGTCTACACAGGCCCTGCTTTCCTCCTCCGGTAGTACTCCATATATGCGACAAAAAGTCAATATGCGACAAAAAGTCAAACAATTGTCTACGCTGGATAAGCATGGAATTATATTTTTCCGTGTGAGAGAATACGCCGAAGAAACGTCAAGAACACCAGACATCACACTCACTATCGACAGGAATCGTCCGGGTTTCCCAAGCAAATCACAATTAATTCACCGACGTGTGTAATTTAGAACATCTAAAGGAACGACCGAAACTGATAAAAATGACGATCACAAATAATTGATCATAACGCCCGCCACCAGTCTCGTGAACGATTTACAATCGCACTTTCGATATGTATCGTTTAGACCTCGTGACTTAGATAGGCAATCATTCTTGGAAATTACCGGTGGGCCCATCAATGTTTTCAATGCTAGTGTCGTGCTGACTGAAACGACGTCGTTGAAGATGATGTGATGCAAGATACATAAGGGGAGTTATCAGCAAGGTAGCTATAGAGTTACAGACACAGCTTTCTGGGATTCCTCACTCCAGAACGGCAACATTTTATTATAAGTATTTCTCTAGTGATTGCATATCTGATATGGTCTAATGTGTTTGTGATATGTTGTGGTTGTCTAAACAAAATAATTTTTAACTGTAAAATTTCTAAGGCCCGCAATTTAAGGAATCCACGTTCTAAGAGTAGTTGGGCAAGTAGGATAGTGATGGATGTGGTGAAGGGGAGTCGTTGAAAGACACCCACCAGCTGTTACGTTGCACCTGCGCATGCTGTGAGAAACATAACTGAGTCACGTTACGGACGCGCCGCTGTGCCGCAATTTGTATACACAGGACACAGCGAGCGAGATGGTTGCTCGTATTATGGAAAGCATTGAACCAGACGATAGAACGGGGGTGATGATCGTGCGACTACCTTGTAAGCTCAGTGATTCGCGAAATTAGCGAGCGGTAATGAGGGACTACGGTAAGTGGCGCAGTGCAGAGAAAATGAATCTCCAGGGAGTACAGTTCATGACAAAGGGACACAAGTCTTACGGGTGTTGGTTTTGACGTGATGTGAAGGGACATTACAAGTGTGACTGCTTGCGACAAAGGCAGACGGCTGAACCAATACAATATGGGTGGTTGGGTGTACCTGAGGAATTGCATTAAGGTGGGTCGGTCGCAGTCAACGCCGAACGGTAAGCTCCCACCACGATTTTGGGGACTTTGGAGAGGGTGTGTGGCCTGTTAGTCCGGTCTCAGGGCTGATTTCCATATATCCACTCTAGGCAACGGGGGGGCACACTTCCCTCCGCTCAAACCAACTTCTAATATTAACTGTTTCTGTACATGTAGCGACGGACAAAATAACACTCGGCAGCACCGTATTTAATTGTAGGTTTACTTCTGGAAGAGTTCGAGTGGATAATACAACACATACGAAATTTAAGAATTTCAGGCCTTGTCCATAGGAATATCACGTGTATTTGTTACTGCCGCTGAGCACTGACTTGTCGCTTGAGACAGGACACAGTGAAAATCTCTGTGTACAGCTGACTGCCAATTTCAATACGCTTGCGGGTTGTAATACAGCTCGTGCTGCTGGATCCGACGCAAGACGATGCTGTCGTCGTAAGCGACGACTGTAGACTGGGCTGAGCGGCGCACGAATTCCCTGGCTGCGGTGGGGTATGGAGCCTCTCGAGGGTGTGTCTGCACCGACGCCTCTGGTTCGCCGCTGCGCCTGGTTCGCCGCTGCGCCTGGTTCGCCGCTGCGCCTGGTTCGCCGCTGCGCCTGGTTCGCCGCTGCGCCTGGTTCGCCGCTGCGCCTGGTTCGCCGCTGCGCCTGGTTCGCCGCTGCGCCTGGTTCGCCGCTGCGCCTGGTTCGCCGCTGCGCCTGGTTCGCCGCTGCGCCTGGTTCGCCGCTGCGCCTGGTTCGCCGCTGCGCCTGGTTCGCCGCTGCGCCTGGTTCGCCGCTGCGCCTGGTTCGCCGCTGCGCCTGGTTCGCCGCTGCGCCTGGTTCGCCGCTGCGCCTGGTTCGCCGCTGCGCCTGGTTCGCCGCTGCGCCTGGTTCGCCGCTGCGCCTGGTTCGCCGCTGCGCCTGGTTCGCCGCTGCGCCTGGTTCGCCGCTGCGCCTGGTTCGCCGCTGCGCCTGGTTCGCCGCTGCGCCTGGTTCGCCGCTGCGCCTGGTTCGCCGCTGCGCCTGGTTCGCCGCTGCGCCTGGTTCGCCGCTGCGCCTGGTTCGCCGCTGCGCCTGGTTCGCCGCTGCGCCTGGTTCGCCGCTGCGCCTGGTTCGCCGCTGCGCCTGGTTCGCCGCTGCGCCTGGTTCGCCGCTGCGCCTGGTTCGCCGCTGCGCCTGGTTCGCCGCTGCGCCTGGTTCGCCGCTGCGCCTGGTTCGCCGCTGCGCCTGGTTCGCCGCTGCGCCTGGTTCGCCGCTGCGCCTGGTTCGCCGCTGCGCCTGGTTCGCCGCTGCGCCTGGATCGCCTGTGAGGTACCAACTTCGGTGTCGGCCGAAGAACGTGGTCCCGCAGTACACTCCTGCCCCACAGACCTGTGCACCACCGTCTTGTAGTGCTGTGTCACATGAATGGCGGGGGTGGATGCCCGAATTCGAATATAGTTGAGAAGGCAGGAAGTGTAATGACAGACGATGACAGCACCCTGTCAGCACCCCGGTAACTACCCGCGAGTGACTGGTGACAGTAGCCAAAAAACTGGGCACAGCGTGCAGTCCCCCCCCCCCCCCCCCGATGCTGGCGGTCGGGCTGTCTGCAGGAGGTGCCGTGATGGCTGTCTGGGGATGGCGCCTCCGCAGAGATCGGCTCGGGCTTCAGGACGGGCGACAGAGGTGGCCCGACGTCCGCCTCTCCGCCTCCACCTCCACCGTCCTGAACGGCGACTGGTGAAAGGCCGGAGACGACTGCAGTTGCGAACTTCAGCAGCGAGCTGCGTCTGCTGGCCATTATTTTACGGTGGAACCTCTGACGTACGGGATCCGCATCTAGTTTTGCAGATGCTGGTGCGGCACAGAGAAACTTTACAAGAGTCTCGGCCCATCCCCAGAATATTGTTTAATGACACTGTGCTACCGACTCTGTTTCTTTCCAAAAACTCGTCCTGTGGCTCGACTTAATCTGACTGGAGGAACGAAATGTTTCCACACTGGTCACAGGAGATGCTAAAAAATGTATGGTGGAGATAGTGTAATAATTACGCCGGCGATTTCCCCTCATTTCGCAAAGAAAAACCTTTAACGCTCACTCCAATAGGTGGCAGGACCGGAGTTCCTCCGTGTGACTTTTAAGCCTTCCAAAGAACCATTCAGCTTCACCATTAGACTGATAGTGAAAAGCAGCAATAGTTACGTGGTGGATGCCGTTAGCAGCACAGAACTGTTGAAAACTGGCAGCCCTGAACTGCGTTCCGTTGTCAGAGACAAGGACCTCAGAAAGAACTTGGGTGTGGACGACATGGTGACAACGCTAGGGAATTTAGTGTATGCGTCTGTCACCAACAACGGTTCCCTGTTCGAGAAATCACTGTGGACACGTCGCCACTGTCGCAACGGTCGTGGCGTAGCGGAGACGTAGACTGATTCTCGTCGCGAGAGAGCGCGCGCGCGCTCTCACGCACACGCTACAGCGAGAGATAACTTCCTGAATTTGGGTGTCAATAACCTGCCTAGTACAATCACGGTGGGCAAGTTACTGTGGGCGAACAACCTTCCAATCACTTTCATGCAACAGTGACAAAACTCGCCACTGGAGGGAGTGAGGAATCACAACCTGTGCATCCTCAATCTCTGTGTGCAGCAGCAGAACACCTGACCGCACGAATACCGAGTGACAATGCAAAAAGTAGTGGCGCGCCATTGGGTGGGGAATTTCTTTCAGACTATGTGATCACAATGTTGTACTTACTGGAAAACTAACTGAAGAGCTATGTCTGCAACTGTTAGTCCAGCAATACTCCTAAAGTCAAATGGAAAAAATTGAAGAATTTCCTAATCTTCAGTATCAGTGTGATAACACCATACCTCGAACCCAGTGTCGGTACTAACCTGTAACCGAGACAAGGAATCAGCATTCGAATGTTATGCAGTGGGCCTGTACAACAACTTGTATTCATAATTTGACAGTAATAGTGTCCACAGTACCAATTTTTGCGCTATCTGTTTTGTGACAGACCTGGAAGTACTGGACAAAGCATTAAAGGCAGGTGATCTATAATCAGATAGAACTTCTGAACATACAAGTATTGGTGGAACTTGAGAACATCATAGATAATGTCGAGTGACTCTTATTCAGATTGTAATTGCACTCCGCTTTGTTGAGAGTTTTCGAGCCGAAAGCAACGGTTTCGACAGACGGATCCATTGTGTGAATCAAACGGCGACCACTTAACAATGCGTCTTGTAACTGCTGAAATACGACCTCATATTCTTGGGCCCACACAACGTGATTTCCGTCACAGCTGGTTCAGCGGCGCAGCCATTTGCACAGTGTTTCCAAAACAGTTCAACAAACATGACAAGAAGCTACAGGTGTCTGGATAAATTATGTTTTGGGGCGCCAGCAGACCTTTAATCACAGGTAAGACTGAATAAGCAGAACGAGTATTTAGGACTGCGCATTTATGGTATAAGTATTAAAGTTCTTCGTTGACTTTTTCTTAATACTCTTCAAGCTAGTTATAGCAAGTACTTGATATAAACTTTCTACATCTGGTAAATGACCAGCAGGCATACAGTGCTTGACAACAACATATGAGCGGTGTTTTGGTTCTCAATTATTTCAGGAGCCAATGAAATATACCCAGACCTGAAGCACTTTCTCTAGTAGTGTTTGAAATTGGGACAAACCCAGGTGAGGAGTTGATCACAAAATATTGGTTGGACTGCACGTCGAGTGATGTGAGGCATACTTACAGTTACCAGTCAGTCTTCGAAAAGAATGTGTCCTGTCCCAGTCTATCCATAAATTTCTCCGGTTTGTGGGCTTATTAAAAGCAGCACATGGGCGTAAACTTCCTTAAGGCTTTTTTAATCTAATAATCTGAGCAGCCTCCTTAGATTGTTTGCAGATGACGCTGTAATTTACCGTCTAGTAAAATCATCAGACGATCAATTCCAAATACAAAATGATCTAGAGAGAATTTCTGTATGGTGCGAAAAGCGGCAATTGGCACTAAACAAAGGAAAGTGCGAGGTCATCTACATGGGTGGTAAAAGAAGTCCGACAAAATTTGGGTACACGATACATCGCACAAACAAAAGGGCTGTCAATTCGACTAAATACCTAGGCATTACTATTATGAGCAACTTAAATTGGTAGGACCACATAGATAACACAGTGGGGAAGGCGAAACAAAGACTGCTCTTTGTTGGCAGAACACTTAGAAGATGCGACAAAACCACTAAAGAGACAGCCTACATTACATTTGACCGTCCTCTGCTGGAATATTGCTGCGCGGTATGGGATCCTTACCAGGTAGGATTGACGGAGGACATCGAAGAAGTGGAAAGAAGGGCAGCTCGTTTCATGTTACCGCGCAATAGGGGTGAGAGTCTCACTGATATGATGCGCGAGTTGGGGTGGCAGTCACTGAAATAAAGGCGGTTTCCTTTGCGGCGAGATCTATTTACGAAATTTCAATCACCAACTTTCTCTTCCGAATGCGAAAATATTTTGTTGACTCTCACCTACGTAGGGGGAAATGATAATAAAATAAGAGAAATCGGAGCTCTAACGGAAAGATTTAGCTGTTCCTTTTTCCCACGCGCCATTCGAGAGTGGAATGGTAGAGTAGTAGTATGAAAATGGTTCGATGAACCCTCTGCCAGTCACTTAAGTGTGAATTGGAGAGTGACCATATAGATGTTTAATACCACCAAGGGTGATAGCCACCGAGGTCCTGAAATGGGTTGTGCCATTCAAGTCTCTCTCCGTCGCTGTAGTTCGTGAGCAACCTGCTCATACATAGCCTGGGGGAGAGGCCCAAGTCGTGGTTGCACATTGTCTTGAACAGTAGTATGCCATTCAGAACCTTCCGCCCTTCCTTAACTTGGTTCAAGGCGTTCAGCGAAAGACTGTTTAGGGTGCTTCTTAAAACGAAAAAATTTAATTCTCTCTGCAGCAACATTAATTTGTGATTCATAATCTTGGTTGAGATGAAAGAGTTCCTCGCAATTAACAGCTTCCGGCCCAGAGTCGGGAAATAAGTTGATCCATATGAGGTACATATCGGCTCTGACCATCGAGAAAAAAGAAATGAATGCACGTCATACCGTTAACGTCGTAGGGTGTGCAGCTTGCTTGCTTGCCTGCTTTGAGTCGGGCGCCATATTCTGGCCAGCGTAATTCGTTACTGTTAAATTGTCGAAACTTGGGAGCAGTGATCGGTTGTGGAGCTGCTTCTTGCTACAGTAACGTTGTCATTTCTTGGACACTGAGCAGCCATCATTCACTCGTTTTTAATGGTCAAGCGCAAAGAGGGTAGTTCTAAGATGATTTCACCCTTCTGTATCCAAAGGGGCTTAAGAGGGAAACTATGGCTCTTTTAAGTCAATAAAGCGCTTTTCTATTGGGACACTGTTAGTGGGTGGTGGGAACTTGTAATTCCCACGGAGAACCTAACCACAAAAAATCTAGATGCCCAAGAGAGTATGCAATAGAAATTGTACTGCACATCATCTTGAACTAATGCAGACTTGTCACTTGCAGGGATCTGACATTCCCCAGGAGGAACAGAAATGAGTTGACATGATCTCCATGCCTGAAGATAACTGAAGCTGTACATCATGCAGCCACAGGCTCCTACTGGACCAGACCCAAACCCAGTCTCTGTGCTGAGGCTGTGAACTGCGTCTTACCATCTGGTGGCTTATTCTCATGATGCGTCAGGCATGTCAGCTACTCCCTACTCCCACTTCTATAGCTGGATGAGTAATAGTATGATTTGCTGGGGAACACTTCTGTATAAATCTTCCATGGGCAATGAGGCATTTGGGGTCCATGCAAAATATGTTCTGCAATCTCTTGGTACGAGACATGTACACTCTCACATCTGGGTTTTTAACTGACCATCACCCAGGTTACTGCAGAGGCTGAGTAATTTTAGAGTTAGTGCAGCGATATTTTACTACATTTAAATGGGCACCACAGCTATGTAGCGGTCTCCAAAGGCGGGTCTAAACAGAGGTCTCCGTTGGTCGCTTTGATGTTTTCCCAGATCGTGTCCTCCAGGTATGGACGTCTGCAGAGCTCATTGTATTTGATGCGATCTCGAGAGCGCTGGATCAGACGCCGTGCCTGCTACATTCCCCATCTCTTCCAATTCCCTGGGTGCTCTTAAGTCTCTGCAACGCTTGTATCCAGCTGATAAAGTAGTTCAGGATATCCATGACACCCTTCTCCAGCAGTAAATGATGGAGAAGGAAGCAAAGCTCACACATGGATATTGCATGAGATCCTCCTTACTCGTCTTCACATAGGTCACAGCCCTTTGACGCATGGCTTCTTGCTCCGGGTGCAGGACCCCCCAATGTGTGGTTTTGCTTGTGGCCTACAGAGCAGCAGTGGAACATTGGGTATCCCAGGAACTGGGAATATTGGCTTAACTGCCCGGACCATGAGGGAGGTAAAACCTCTACAAAAAACCACTCAGTCTCTAGACGTGCTGTCTGCTGATGAGATGCATGTCTCTTGAGAAAGAACTGTGACTAGTGGGCAACCTCTGTGCAACCTGCCGAACCTCAGATGTATATGGCCTACCGAGGCAAGTGGGGCTCTGTCGGGGTGCACTTCCTCCCTCCAACTCCCGCCCCTCCAGCTGCCTGTGGGAACACCATGAAACATAAATGTTTCTACTCCCAGCAACCCGGATGAGTAGTTGGACAGTATGAACACCCAAAATCCTAAGATGACTCGTGTGGATAGTCCATCCGTGTCATTTCTGAAAGTCACGGACAGTATTTAAAGTGTGGTATGTGAGTTGTTGTCACGAAACGTGTGCATGGTTCTTTTGAAAACTTGTTGCCATTTTAGATACATAATGCTCTTGAGGGACTTGCAGAGCGACTCAGATCTATCGAGAGGTTGGATATTCGTGTTCTTCTGCTGTAGACTACGATGGCTCCCCAAGTACAAAGCTGTACAGAAGCTGAAACTTCCTGGCAGATTAAAACTGTGTGCCGGATCGAGACTCGAATTCGGGACCTTTGCCTTTCGCTGGCAAGTGCTCTACCAACTGAGCTACCCAAGCACGACTCACGCCCCGTCCTCACAGCTTTACTTCTGCCAGTGCCTCGCCTTCTACCTTCCAAACTTTACAGAAGCTCTCCTGCGAACCATGCAGAACTAGCACTCCTGAAAGAAGTCTTCCGACAGGCAGCTGGAGGGGCGGGGGGTGGAGGGAGGAAGTGCACCCAGGAGTGCTAGTTCTGCAAGGTTCGCAGGAGAGCTTCTGTAAAGTTTGGAAGGTAGGAGGCGAGGTACTGGCGGAAGTAAAGCTGTGAGGACGGGGAGTGAGTCGTGCTTGGGTAGCGCAGTTGGTAGAGCACTTGCCTGCGAAAGGCAAAGGTCCCGAGTTCGAGTCTCGGTCCGACACACAGTTTTAATCTGCCAGGAAGTTTCATATCACCGCACACTCCGCTGCAGAGTGAAAATCTCATCCTATACAGAAACTGTTGAATGCCAAGCTACTTGGGGAATATCCTGTCAACAGCGAGATGCAGACTGGACTAAACAGTATTTAAGTTGCTGTACCACGTCAGGACTTCATAGATATGGATAGACAAGAAATTAGCAAGGAAAAGGATTGATGGTGAGCTTCAAAAGTCAGTGTCGTTTATCCTGACATTCAATCTGCCAAAGTTGCGTGACCCCCCTGCGGGTTCGGGGATAAGAATAGGCCCACGGTATTCCTGCCTGTCGTAAGAGGCGACTAAAAGGAGTCTCCAACGTTTCGGCCTTTAATGTGATGGCCCCCATTAAGGTTTGACCTCCATTTTTCCAAATTCCACAGAAGTACGAGCCTCTTGGGGAAGGACACCTTACGTGGTGCACCATCAGTCCTCTGTGCCCTAAGGCCTTGGCACTCTTGATCGTCTTGGCGTCGTCACTGCACCTTTCATCCCTCATTTTGGGCATACACACCTGATGGGTTGTGTACGTCACGCCCTTTGTGCGTCACCATCTGCACCTACGGTCACTATGGACTACCCATGGCACCCAAAATCCAGCGCGGTAGCCAGCCCGTTGTGGTGGGGTCGTCATGTACCCTCTAGGTTGTAGCCCCCTGACAACACAGGGATCGTACTGCCAATGCCTGAGCTGACACCTCCCCACGAAAGCCAAGGAGTAGATGCTCGTCTCTCTGGGGCATCGGGACTCCCGGCAACGGCCATCCTGCCAGGTGGCCTTTGCTGTGGCTGGGTGGCGCCCGTGGGGAGAGCCCCTGGTCGGAGTGGGTGGCATCGGGGCGGATTCCCCGCAATGAAGCGGGTGAAATCTCAATCTGGTGGTCGCCCGACCGCCAATGTCTCTAAGCGTGGTAAGGTGGAATTTAACGCTGTGACATATAACCCGAAATCGTTCCCTTCCCTAGCCACACCATGGGAGGAACGTCGGGCTGCAGACAGACAGGAGCCGTATTCGCCACGATACCTTGTATGCAGCAGAACTGATGGGGATTCATTTTTGGGGACTAAGCCTCTTTTCTTTGTGCACCATCCCGAAGATAAGTTTGGGGAAGTGGCGTCTCTTTCCAAAATGAGAAGCGGGGCCATTCTGATACAAGCAGCTTCATCTGCACAGTCCCAGGCATTACTCGCCTATGAGAAGCTCGGTGACATCCCCGTTACTGTCACTCCCCATAAGTCCTTAAATTTGGTCCAGGGGATTATTTTTCATAGAGATCTTCTGCTACAGTCTGATGACGAGCTACGTGAGAACTTGGCACGACGAGGTGTACACTTTGTCCGTCGTGTCTTTAGGGGGCCGAAGGATAATAGGGTCGCTACCGGTGCTTTCATCCTGGCCTTCGAGGGCGACTGCTTGCCTGAGAAAGTCAAGGTCATGATCTACCGGTGCGATGTCAACCCCTAGGTCCCGCCCCCTATGCGATGCTTCCAGTGCTGGAAATTCGGACACATGTCCTCCAGGTGCACTGCCAGCCCCACGTGTCGCGATTGTGGACGACCTCTGCATCCTAATGCTCCATGTGCTCCGCCTCCCATCTGCGTTAACTGTGGGGAGCATCATTCTCCCTGCTCACCAGACTGTGCAGTCTATCAACGAGAGCGGAAGATACAAGAAATTAAGACCTTGGACCGTTTAAGTTACCAAGAGGCGAAGAAGCAGCTAGAACGACTCAACCCCACACCTATGTTGAGGAGTTATGCTACCGTCACACTGCCGCCGCCAGCTCCTGCACAGACTCCCTTCTCTGTTGGCCCACAGAGAACTCAAGTCACGTCTGCCCCACCGCTGGGACAGGCCACTCTCTCTTCCACTGCTCCCAAAACACCCAGTTTGGGAGCAGTGCGCCCCAAGCAACTGGGGACGTCAGTCCCCACCTCTCAGCCAGAGCGGCGACAGCCCTCTCCGGCTCCTCAGCCGGGGAAGCGACAGCTCCCTCCGGCTGCTCAGCCAGAGACGCAACAGCCTCCTCTGGCCTCACTTGTTCGGAAGGGATCCCTTGGGGGAGTCCCTTCCAAGGACTTCCCCAGTGTCTCCCAAGACACTAGCCAGTGGCTGAAGAAGCCACCAGCTGCTGGTCGAAGGGCTTCACGCTCTTCATCTGTTCCCGATAATGCGTCAGGAAACCCCTCCCAGCATGCCAACCCTCCTCCCAAAGACAAGAGAGAGAAGAGGAAGCTCTCCAAGAAGGATAAGGACCCAGTGGTTCCCGCACGAACGCTTCCTGTCAGCTCAGCCTCTGAGGATGAGGTCGAGCTCTTTGCGTCCCCTGACGACCTGGATCTCACAGTCTCCTCAGAAACCATGGCTGTAGCGGCGTCCGTCACTCAGTCGGTGGCAGCATGTGACCCTGTGAAGTAATTTGCTTTTTCAGTACCTTCATGCCCTTACAGGACACGCTTTGTACGATCCTCCAGTGGAATTGTGGCGGTTATTTTAGCCATCTCCCTGAGCTACGACAGCTTCTAAGCATGACACCTGCTTTCTGCATTGCCCTCCAGGAAACCTGGTTCCCGGCAATGCGGACCCCTGTCCTTCGTGGATACAGGGGTTATTACTGCAACTGTAGCACATACAATAGTGTGTCAGGTGGAGCCTGCATGTATGTCCTTACCTCTGTATATAGTGCTCCTGTGCCCCTTCAAACATCATTGGAAGCTGTGGCTGTCCGCGTAAGGACTACCCAGGACATAACCGTCTGCAGTGTCTATCTCCCTCCAGGTGGTACAGTCTCCCTGACCGAATTGGCTGCACTTGTCGCCCAACTCCCCACGCCTTTTCTTCTCCTGGGGGATTTTAACGCCCACAATCCCCTGTGGGGTGGAACGAAGGTTACTGGCCGAGGCAGAGAGGTCGAGAATCTCATCTCCCAACTCGACCTCTGCCTCTTAAACACTGGCGCTGCCACACATTTCAGTGTGGCGCATGGCACGTTCTCGGCCATATATCTGTCGTTGTGCAGCCCAGGGCTTGTACCATCGGTCCACTGGAGAGTCCACGAGGACTTGTGTGGTAGTGACCATTTTCCGATCTTCCTTTCACTACCACAGCGTCGCTCCCTTGTACGCTCGCCTAGATGGGCATTTAGCAAGGCAAACTGGGACACGTTCCCCTCTGCTGCCACTGTTGAATCTCTCCCCCATGGTACCATCGATGTGGCGGTTGAGACACTGACTGCAGCGATTGTTTCCGCTGCGGAACGTACCATTCTTCGTTCGCTAGGGTGCCCCCGGCGAAAGTCGGTGCCTTGGTGGTCTCAAGAGTTCGCTGACGCCGTTAAAGAACGTCGGCGGGCTCTTCAGCGACATAAGCGGCACCCGTCTTTGGAGAACCTCATTTTATTCAAACGTCTCCGTGCTCAGGTACGGAGGCTTATCAAACGGCGGAAACAGGAGTGCTGGGAGAGGTACGTTTCCAACATTGGTTCCCGTACTTCCCCCTCCCAGGTGTGGATGAAGATTCGGCGCATCTTTGGATTGCAGTACTCTACAGGTGTCCCAGGGCTTACCATCAACGGGGCGATATCCACCGATGCCGATGCAATCACCGAGCATTTCGCACAGCACTATGTTCGGGCCTCTGCGTCGGGGAATTACCCGCCTGCGTTTCGCGCGCTCAAACGCCGGGAGGAAGGCAAACGGCTTTCTTTCGCTTCTCGCCACCCTGAGGCGTATAACGCCCCATTTAGTTTGTGGGAACTCCAGAGCGCCCTGGCACAGTGCCCCGATACAGCCTCTGGGCCAGATGGCGTCCACAATCAGATGCTCAAACACCTGTCCCCGGACTGTCAGCGATGTGTTCTTGCCATCTTCAACCGCCTATGGGGTGATGGTGTCTTTCCGTCGCAGTGGCGAGAAAGTACCATCATTCCGGTGCTGAAGCCTGGTAAGGACCCGCTTACTGTGGATAGTTATCGGCCCATCAGCTTAACAAATACTCTGTGCAAGCTGCTGGAACGCATGGTGAGTCGACGGCTGTGTTGGCTGCTCGAGTCTCTGGGGCTTCTGGCTCCATGCCAGAGCGGCTTCCGTCAGGGCCGTTCCACCGCCGATACTTTGGTCTTTCTTGAGTCTGCAATCCGCACTGCTTTTTCCAGGCGCCAACACCTCGTCTCCGTCTTTTTCGACCTCTGCAGAGCATATGACACGACGTGGCGGCACCATATTCTCGCCACGTTGCACGAGTGGGGTCTCCGGGGCTCTCCCCATTTTTATTCAGAATTTATCTGTTCGGACATTCCGCGTTTTAATTGGCAAATCCCATAGTTCACTTCATATCCAGGAGAACGGCGTTCCACAGGGCTCTGTATTGAGCGTGCCCCCTTTTCCTTGTGGCCGTCGTCTCACCCACGTTATATGCTGACGATTTCTGCATCTTTTTCAGCTCCTCCACCATTGGTGTTGCAGAACGTCGGTTGCAGGGAGCCATTCGCAAGGCGCAGGCGTGGGCCCTAGCCCATGGGTTTCAGTTTTCTCCTGCGAAGACTTGTGTTATGCACTTTTGTCGGCGTCGCACTGTCCATCCCCACCCTGAGCTCTATCTTCAGGATGCCATGCTCAGGGTTGTTGACTCTTACCGTTTTCTGGGATTGCTGTTCGATGCCCGGCTTACTTGGCTTCCACATATTCGTGAGCTCAAGCGTCAGTGCTGGCAGCATCTGAATGCCCTCCGCTGCCTCAGCACCACAACTTGGGGTGCCGACCGTAACACGCTGCTGCAGCTCTACAAAGCCCTTGTGCTGTCCCGACTGGATTATGGGAGTGTGGCGTATGGCTCAGCGTCGCCCTCAGCGTTGCAACTGCTGGACCCCGTTCACCACTGTGGGGTTCGACAGGCGACAGGAGCATTCCGCACAAGTCCTGTTAATAGCCTACTTGCTGAGGCTGGGGTTCCTCCGCTCCACATTCGGCGTCAACAACTCCTAGCCAACTATGCTGCCCACGTTCGTTGTTCGCCTCGTCACCCTAACTACCGTCTCCTTTTCGCCGATGCGGCAGTCCATATTCCACGCCGGCGGCCGCGATCAGGCCACACAATTGGGATCCGTGTTCGGTCACTCCTTAGTGAACTCGAGTCTTTGCCTCTTCCATCTGCTTTTCAGGTCCGCCCACATGCACCACCTTGGTGTATCCGTCGGCCGCAGCTTCAGCTGGACCTCTCCCAATGGCAAAAGGATTCAGTTCCTCCTGCAGTCTTGCGCCGCCAATTTCTTGCTCTCCTCGATGCATCCCGTGACTCTGAGGTTATCTATACCGATGGCTCGATGGTTGATGGCCGTGTGGGGTACGCTTACGCTCATGCGGACTATGTAGACCAGCGCTCCTTGCCGCACGGCTGCAGTGTTTACACCGCAGAGCTAACAGCTATTTTTTCGTGCCCTTGAGCGTGTTCGTACCAGCACTGGCGAGTCTTTTGTCATTTGCAGTGACTCTCTCAGTAGTCTACAGGCTCTTGACCAGTGCTACCCACGCCATCCCATTGTATTTGCCATCCAGGAGTCCGTTCGTGCTCTTGAACAGCGTGGACGTTCAGTGGTGTTCATATGGACCCCGGGACACGTTGGGATAGCGGGCAACGAACGCGCCGACAAGTTAGCTAAACAAGCCACCCGCAAACTGCCGTTGGAGATCGGCCTCCCGGCAACTGATCTCCGATGGGTGTTACGCCGTCGGGTCGTTGGGATATGGGCAGACGAATGGGGCACTCTATCTGTACCCAACAAGCTGCGGCGTGTAAAGGAGGCCACGACTGTGTGGGTTTCCTCCATGCGGGCCTCTCGCAGGGATTCTGTGGTTCTCTGTAGGCTCCGCATTGGTCACTCTTGGCTGACGCATGGTCATCTGCTGCGTCGAGAGGACCCCCCTCATTGTCGCTGTGGTGCGATTCTGACGGTGGCCCATATATTGTTGGACTGTCCTCTTTTAACCGCCCTCAGGCGAACTTTTAATCTCCAGGGTGCTTTATCATCTCTTTTAGGTGACAATGTCTCTATGGCAGATCGTGTTTTAAGTTTTATTCGAGCAAGTGGCTTTTATAGGTCCCTCTAATTTTATTGCGTGACCCTCTTTTGAGCTGTATATTTTACTTAGTTTTGTGTTGTCATCCAACTCCACCCTAAACTTTCAGGCTGGGGGGTTTTAACGTGTTGCAGTGTGGCTGGCTCATTCTATTATTTTCGTGATCAGCCAGCCACAGTCCTCTGCTGTGCAGTTTTAATTCCTTCTGGCTTTGTTCTCTATGTTGTTTTTGTTGCTGTTCTCTGTTTTCCTTGTTGTCTTACAATGGACTATGGGGCTTTTCTTCCCCCGGAATTTTTCTTTTAGTGCTTTGCCCGACTGGTGGATACTTTCACTGTGCTCTGTGTTTTTATGAAACAAGGGACCGATGACCTTTGTAGTTTGGTCCCTTTCCTCTTTAACCCAACCAACCAACCAAAGTTGAGTGAGTATATTGCAGCACGCTTTCTGTGCCTTAAGGTCTAACCTTATGTCCCAAATCCAATGCACTTCTTCAGCTGCCAAAGCTTTGGTCACACCACTGTTCATTGTAACGGTCGGGCTATATGTGACAGATGTGGCGCCAAAGCCACAGGTTTTCAATGCACTTCACCATCTGGCTGTGTTAGCTGCTTCTAGGCCCATGTGATATGGAGCAGGGACTGTACACAGTGCGTCTCATATTCTGACGCAAAAAAGAAATTTAAGGCCACTCAGTCACCAAGTTTTTTCGTCTTTTGCCTCGATGTTGAAGCAGCCAGTGCAAGAAGTTAGTGTTAGCACTGACGCTATGTCAGTTGAGCAGGGACATCTACCTGTAAATGCAGCTGCCGGTCTGCGCCGCTGCTCCCGCGTTGCCATCTTCATGTCATTGAAACATTGACAATTGCCAAACGTAATGTCAGCATAGACAAGCCATATGTCATACATGGGAAGAGATCCAGCAGAGTGTTTGTCACATTGGCCTCGCCGCCATCCGCAAAACCCAAGCTATGAACGAAGGCTGACTATCCAAAGCGATCCGCTCCAAAGCCATCGGACTGTGTGACGTTGTTGCTTTATGGTGGATCTGACAATGACAGTACCATCGCCGGTATCGACATTGACGTTTGCCTGAAGGAAACAGAGAGTCCCTCGACTGATCCTCCTCTCCCACTCCTCCGTTGTAGTATAGCCACAACGTAGCAATGAGAAGAGGAAAGTCATAGTAAAAAAAAAAACCTCACCATTAGTGGAACGTGCACTGTTTCAGGACACATGAGGAGGAACTATGTCTATTAACTCCAATAGTTAGGCCAATGAGTCTCTCTCTTCAAGAGATACATGTTAAATACTGTGACGCTCCTGAGCTACGTGGCTACATTCTTCAGAAGAATGACGTCGTCAGTGGAGAGAGAGCTAAAGGAGGAGTGGCTATTCTCGCCAACAATACCTGCCACTCCCCGCTTCTCCCCGCCCCCAACAGGCCCATAATCAGTCACTGTGTCAGTCCACGTGTGTCTTCGTTGGACAATATGTTCACTTTACCTGCCCCCACATGAGGGTCTCGACAAAGAAGCTCTCCACGACCTCTTAACTGAACTCCCCCACCCCTTCATCTTGTGTAGCGATTTTAGTGCACATAATGTACTTTGGGGCTCTGCGACTTCCTGCCCCAGGGATAGAGCCTTCTCTTGTCCTTATATGCATGTCTGTCGACTGTGGGGTGGAACATGCTCTTCTGCACTCCGTCTGGGACGTTCACTGCCGTAGATATCTCCAGCCCTCACACACACCGCTCAAAGGGAAGTGGTCGATGATTTGGACCGAAGTCACCTGCCAGACGGAGTGATGACCGAAAGACATCCGCCTCGATGGTTGCTTTGTAGGGCAGACTGGACGCTTCACAGCCAACTCGCTGTGTTTGTACACTGTGACAGTATCCAGGGATGGATGGAATGTATTACCCGTATGATCCACCACTCCGCTAAACATTCATCTGCAGTCGTCTGACCTACTGATTAGGCAGGTGGAGCGGCGAATGCCGCATCGCAATCCGGTCCAGGCGGGTGGCTCTGTGTCGGAAGAAAGGATATTATGGAGACATGGTTTAGCCAAAGGTAGGGGACGATTCGAGAATGAAATTTGCCCTCTGCAGCGGAGTGTGCGCTGAAGTCCAACTTCCTGGCAGATTAGATTGTCGCAGGCTATTACCGTACTTAGAGCGAGTTTGCTATTGGACGCAAAAGCAGACGTATGCGGCTCGACTCTACGATATTATCCAACCACCCTTCTTTAAACGGAGCCTTGCATTGCCCAGTTACCTAAAGTGCGAGTAGCTGCACGTAAAGCCGCCCGTCGTTTCCTTGTATAGGACTCCTCAGCAAAAATATCAGTGTGGTAACGTCTCAGTTGGTCGTTCGTCCAGGGTATGAATCTAATCCCTTTATAACTGCAGTTGTAATTCTGACACGTTACAATATTCTGTGATCTACATAAAAGTAGACTCTTACATAGAAGATAGCATTGTAAAAAGTGGCTGGTGGCTGTTATCTTCCATGTAAAAGGCAGCCTATATTTTATACGTAGCCACGAGCTTAAAATGGCAGTTTTTAACAAAATAGCATTCTGTGATCTAGGTCCCAAATTTATTGTATGGGTAGGCAGTTATGCTCGAAGCCCCCCCAAGCAAAGGCCTTTGTAGCAGTTGCGTGCTGACAATAGATAGCAGTAATTAAGTGTGCGGGAGCCAGTCGCGGAACTTCAATAAAGAATATGAAGCAGTGGAGGGAGCTGCAGAGTTCCACCAGCCTGCTGCAGCCAGCGGCGGTGGGGGCTGCCAGAGACGACTTTTAGTTCATCAGCTTCGGCAACGGCAGCGGCTGCATCTACACTTTCGGCAACAGCAGTTCAACACTAGCAGCCAGCACGACCGGTGAGTAAAGTACATGCGCTGATAGTGTTATGTGTGAAACTGCTGGGTCATCGTCGGTGATGCAGCCTACAAAGAATGGGCATCCACCCTGTCTGAGTAGTTCACGTAATAGTAGTGGACCATTTAGTTCTAACTCCGACCGTAATAGTGTCGAAAGGGAACTTACTGAATGGACAGATAGACCAAAATAGAGGGGAGAAGTGAGCTTTCCGACAATATATCATCACACTTAAGGTAAATTATGCTGGGGATTGGATACTGAGCTATGTTCAGTAAAAGCGGAGGCAAGTTGTGTAAAAGATGATTTGGGTTCAGTATAAACAGAGTTAAGCTTAAAAATTGAGGATGTAGAGACAAACGTAGAAAGTGTCAAAGCTGAGATAGGAAAGATCAAATCAGATATTGAATCGATGATTGATGTTAACTACGCCAACCTCCTCAGAAATTGTCTGTGTGTCTGTATAACGCCTAATTTTGTATCAGAGTCGACACTGTGGAAAAAGATTTCCGGGAAAATTTGGAAAATGTACAGGACGAGCTGGGTGGTGATGTTAAGAACTGTGTGCTGACGGAAAATGCGCTTGAGGAAGTGACCACTAAGTCTGTTAATATTTTGTCACGTAGGGTGGCAGAGTGTGAAGAAGAGGTGGTGAAAAATAGACAAGTGGATTCAGGAACTAATACCGAAGCTACATAGTGAGATCAGCAGATTAAAGACGCACGGGCGGAATTAAATTCTTTGGCAGCGATTAAGGCTGCCACTGTGATTGTCGTTTCTGAATTAACACATGGAACACATAAGTGGTTTGTAAATCGTGGAAAATACCATCCAGCTGAATTTGTCACTGCTTATGGCGATGGATTTTTGCGAGGAATATTGGAAGAGCAAAAAATGAAGTTCGTGACATGTAATCTTGGGGGCAACCCACGATAATGAGCTAATTTAATGAGGGTTTCATGTGCTGCCTAGGAAGTGTCTGAAAGTTGTTTCCTGAACAAATTCTTTAGTAAGACGAACGCAGCTTGAGTAGGAGTTCATAAACGGAGCAAGTCTGAAAAACGGAAGTTGGTCGATATGGGATTTTTGTGTGTGTGAACTGATAACATGTGGCAAAATGGTGAGAAATAATTAAAAGTTAGCTGACTTATGGTGTCGGACAAATTTCCTGTCAGGAAAGAAATGTTTTCTACTGGAAACTGTATAGAGTGCTAGAAATGTCGAACTTAATCGAATGTATTTTCGCCAAAGCTATAAATCCGTTTTAGCGTTACTATCCTGTTTGTGAATGTATCGATTCCACTGGAGACGGCGTTCATTGCCTGAACTACGGTGGTTCGGGAAATGGTATGGCCACCCAACAGTCGTCTTGCGACAGCTATTTCCGTTCAGCACGGGAGATGGCTGCGTATGGCTGCAGGTTTCAGTGCAGTGCGTGGCCCATGGAGTCAGGAGTTTCTGCAGAGGCGGCGGGACTTCAAACGGCCTAAATTTTGACACAAAAACACCGACCGTGCGCTGTGTACAAAACGTGACAGTGAAGTGCTACGATAAAATGGCGAAAAAATTGCTGCCAAATGAGCTCAATAGAGCTAAAGTTTTTACGAGCAAAATTTCTTTCAATTTATATGTTTTGCGTTTATTTCGGCATTTAGTTAATATATCGTGATTTTATAACTTGTGTTAGACTTCGAATCAATTTATGATAATAATATATGTCATCTACTAGGACGTACATGCTGCATCATACACCACCACAAAGATACTTACACTATTGTCACAGCTATTATATTGTTATGTAACGATCTCAAATTTGGCGCAACTTCATGTGCCATGTTAGCAAGCTAATGTGCCACATTTACGTGTCACGCTATACAGCGATTAAATATTTTCAAAATGAACTTTAGGACTACGTAACAACTTTTAAATGCTATATGCAATTTCAACTAAGGATGTCTCAGATATTAATGTACTGTAGCTGTCATTGTTGCCTGGATGTAATTTATTTATCAATTTATTGCGATTTATGTCTTTTTCATTATGCAGATGTTTTTCAGAACATTGTCTCCTGCACAACACAGCAACTGAATGCAGCATGAATACTTCATATCTTGTGATACTCGTGTAGTTAGCTATGGAATATTTTACTACTGTCCCAGTAACTTCATTCAAATGTTGATCACAATTACTATTGAAAACCGTCTTAAATTAAGTAGTAATCGCATGTGTCAGCTGACACCAACACTGAAAAGAGTACAACAAGCCGCTTCTGTCACGCAGACGTAAATACTTCTTTAAACAATATTTAACATTTTGTTGCCTTTTAACATGAGCGCACTGGCGCAAGAATACTACTCATTTATTTGTAAACAAACCTTTTTTTTTTATACTTGCTGTGAATGGTCTAAGTGTGTCCGCGTGTTAATATCATTTTTCTTATTTAAATATTGTTGCAATATACTAGTTTAGTGCAGAAAGTGGTCAAGTTGAGTCACATCATGTCTGTAAAACATAAGAATCGTGTATTTTTCGTAGGGCTTCCCTTCAGCCAATGAGAATCGAACAGTAGCGAAACACTGCTGGAGTCAACTGGAGACAAACGTATTTTAAGTGATGCACTCAAGGGAGCGATTCCAGACATCTTTCGTCGAGCTCTGGCAGACCTACCTGTGGTAATGTGTGGTATTCTGTTGTGTAGGCGATAGATTTTGGGTCATGTGGCAGTTTTCGATTTTAAATTCTGAGACATTTTTACGCGAGTTTGTGAAGAAAGTCGACCATTCCGTGGTCTAGTGAGATATTCTGTTGTCTGGGTGATCGATTCTGGGTGGTGAACCGCCCCTACAAGACATTAACTTTTGAGACACTTCAGATTGGGAAGAAGGCAAATCTGCTTTTGGTAACGTGTGTTATAAGGTCTTTCAGGTGACTGATTATGGGCCGTGAACGGCCACTACAGTACTTTAACTTCCGAAGGGACTACCGATTGCATTACAGCATTGAGAATAAACAGAGCATCGGTTTCCATTTTATATCTCTTGTGTGTTACTGTGTAAATTACCATTCTGAATTCTGAATTGTTTTTAGATTTCGAATATTGTCTTGTACTGCTATAAGGAAATGGATGACTGTTTAGTTCGGGGAATCTGTCACTATTCTCGTAACAGCCTAAACGCGACTTTACAGCATTTAGTAAGATTTATGCTGTCTGTATTATAATGCTTATTCTAAATATACTTTCCTGGATGACATTATTCAAAAGAATTGTGTGGTATCTTCTACATTAATAAAAACGTTTCCATCTAACGTCTGTAATTAATGAATACCTAATCTTTCATTTAGTATTTTTTGGCATTTTATTAATTCGCAGTTGTAGCCAGTGGATGGCCTATTTGAGTGTAGGATCTCAGCTATAGGCAGGTATTTGCAGCGAGTTAGTTGCTGGACATAACAGCAGATGTGTGCGGCTCGAGCCGTACATTATAGGGCATTTCTTTTGTAAACAGAGCCGTGCATAGCCCACTTAACCTAAGACAATTGATTTGCTCGTACAGGGTGCTGGTTCGAGAAGCTGTTCAGCAAGAATATCAGTGAGAGGTAACGTCGCAGCCAGGAGAGACGCATGTACGCTGCCAAATGCGCTAGTTCGGTGCGCGGATGGAAAAGGCCAGAAAACCGATAAAATTTAGAGGACCGTCATTCCAGGACCACAGTGTCATCGTCGCGAGTCTCCCATAGGGGCAATGACGGTATCTTGCGAGAGATGCGACTGCTTTCAGACAGAAACACACTGTGGTGTTCCCCCCACCCCGTTCGCGAAAAGAAAAGCACATGAAGTGGTCAACACTACACCTACATCTAAGTCCACACTCTGCCAATCACTGTGAAGTGCATCGCAGAGGGTACTTACTGTTATAGCAGCTATTAGGTCCTCTGCCCTTTCCACGCACGCAAGGAGCACGGGAGAATGATAACCTGAACGCCTCTGTGCACACTTATATAAGTCACATGCTCGCGATCCCTACTGGAGTGATACGTAGGATGTTGTAGTACGTTCCTTCAAGATGTTTTCTGAAACTTTGTAAATAGGCTGTCCTGCAATGGTTTGTCTCTTTCTTCAAGCGTCGAGCAGTTCATTCGTATTAGCAGCTCCGTGACACTCTACCATTCCTGCTGTCCCTCGCTGTACACGCTCAATATCCCTCGTTAATCATATCTGGTACAGGTCCCAGACACTTGACAAATATATTAGGATGGGTCGCAAGAGTGATTTGTAAGCAACCTCCTGTTGCATTCCATGGTATTCGATCAATAAGCCAAAGTGTGCTACCCGCTGTACGTATGACTGAGCCTCTCTGATAAGTCGATTTGATAATTCTACAAACTGTTACACCCAGCTGATCAATTCCAACTATAATTAGCTGATGCTGTACTCACAGGATACTTCGTTTTTTCGTATCGTGAAGAGCACAATTTAGCATTTCTGAACATTCACAGTAAGTTGACAATCTTTGTATCAGTTTGAAAACTTATTATGATCTGACTCAATATTTGTGAAGCTTTCTTTAGGCCGTAATTCATTATAGACTGAAGAACAAAAGAAACCGGTACACGTTCCTAATATCGTGTAGGGTCCCCGGGAGCACGCAGAAGTGCCAAAACACGACGTGGCCTGCAGGGCTGTCTATAAATCCGTAAGATACAAGGAGCTGGACAAATCTTCTGAACAGCACGTTGCAAGGCATCCCAGATTTGCTCAATAATGTTCATGTCCGGGCAGTTTGGTGGCCAGCGGAAGTGTTGAAACTCAAAAGAATCTTCCTGAAACCACTCTGTAGCAATTCTGGACGTGTGGGGCGTCGCATTGTCATGCTGAGATTGTCAAAGTCCGTCGGAATGCACAAAGGACATAATGGATGCAGGTGATCAGACAGTTAGCTTACGTATGCGTCACTTGTCAGGGTCCTATCTATACATATCAGGGGTCCCATATCATCCAACTGCATACGCTCCACACTAATACAGAGCCTCCACCAGCTTGAACAGTCCCCTGCTCACATGCAGGGTCCATGGAATCATGAGGTTGTCTCCATACCTGTACACGTCCATCCACTTGATACAGTTTGAAATGAGACTCGTCCGACCAGGCAACATGTTTCCAGTCATCAACATCCAGTTCATCATCTGCCCCGATTCCCAAAGTGCTCTACACGCTCTTGAACAGATGTACCCAACAGATCAGATGGTGCAAGAGGTGCAGGACGCACTCCTGCTCTTGCAACAGCAGGGTAAGGATGTAATTTTCTGCTGGGTTCCAGGGCACATAGGGATTCCTGGAAATGAACTTACAGATGCGGCTGCCAAGGAGGCTTGCTCCATCCCACCTCCTGCTCGCTGTTCCGTCCCCCTGCAGGCCATTACGTCTTTCGTGACTCGGAAGGTCATGCGTTGGTGGGAGGCTCAGTGGCTGGACGTGAGGGATAATAAGTTGCGAGCGGTGAAGGATTCTGTCCGACCGTGGCTCACCTCCTTCCGCCATCGACGCGCTGAGGAAGTAGCCCTTACCCGGCTTAGAATAGGACATTGTCCTTTGACACATGGTTTTCTGTTACGTCGTGAGGAGCCACCAACGTGTCAGACATGTGGGACACAGCTGTCGATACGACATATTTTAACTGAGTGTGTTTTATATGCGGGTTTGAGGGAAGATTTCAGTTTCCCACCAGACCTACCCTCTCTTTTAACTAATAATGAGGCGAGTGTCGCTAGAGTTTTACGTTTTTGTGTGATGTCTGGCCTTCTTCCCAAAACATTGGGATTGAAGTCTTAATGTGCTGTCCGGTGGTTTGGTCACCCATTATTTGTAAGTGGTCACTCAGCCACCGTTAATTCTTTTTCCCTGTTTGTACTGCTATTTTATTTTTAGTTTTATCTCCCTGTTTTTATGTGCTGTGTCGCATCATGCAATTTGAACAATACCAATTCTCTCACAATTCGGCTCTGAATTGAACTTTTGGGAACGGGCGCTGATAACCTCGCTGTTGTGCGCCCTAAAACACTAATAATCATCATCATCAACATCCAGCGTCGGTGTTGACAGGCCCAGGTGAGGCATAAAGCTTTTGTGTCGCACAGTCATTGAGTGTACACGAGTGGACCTTCAGCTCCGAAAGCCCGTATCGGTGATGTTTCGTTGAATGGTTCGCACACTGATACTTGTTGATGGCCCGGCATTGAAATCTGCAGCAGTTTGCGGAAGGGTTGCACTTCTGTCACTTCCATCATAGTCTCTTCAGTTGTCGTTGGCCCCGTTCTTGTAGGATCTTCCTCCAGCTGCAGCCAGTTTCCCGATATTCACGGTACACGCATGAAATGATTGTACGGGAAAATGCCCACTTCATCGCTGCCTCTGAGCTGCTGTGTCCCATCGGTCATGCGCCGACTATAACACCACTTTCAAACTCCCTCAAATCTTGATAACCTGCCATTGCAGCAGCAGTAACTGATCTAACAACTGCGCTAGACACTTGTTGTCTTACATAAGCATTGCCGACCACAGCATTGTATTTTTCCTGTTTACATATCTCTGTATTTGAATAGACATGCCTACACCAGTTTCTTTGGCGCTTCAGTGTAGAGAACTACATCGTCTGCGAAGTGTATGAAGTTACTGTTAATATTGTCCTTAATGTCATTGATATGCAACTTGCACCAACTTGAACTGTAAATGTACCGACATATTTCCGTAGAAAACGTGTTGCGTCCTTCCTACCAAGAAATGCTCAATCCAGTCACAAAATTCACTTGACATCCGATACGACTGTACTTTCGATAATAATCGTTGCGTCAAATGCTTTTCGGAAGTAAAGTAATACTCCATCTTCATGACTGCCTCGATACGTGACTTTCAGGATGTCATGTCAGAAAAGGGCAAGTTGGATAGTTTTTTTGTTCAGCGGTGTTATATTACTATTAAAATTAGAGGCAGCTCAGCTCCAAATTCTGCATAGAGTCCGACAGGGATGCCATTCCTCAGACAAAGAATTTTCAGCTGTTTGTCAACGCCACCAACACTAATAGCGATACGTCTCATCTCTGCAGTCGTGCGTAGAGTGAAGATGAAATGGGCTCGATACATTTGGAAATGGAGTCCAGTAGTTGAGCTTTTGGTTTGCTACCGTCAGTTTCATTGCTTGTGTCATTCGTGAGTGAACAGAGTAATTTGGTGCCACTGGCAGCCTTAACATGTGACCAGAATTTCTTAGCATTTTGTGAGAGATTTTTCGATAATATTCTGCTGAGCGCATTACCCTCATTGACAGCCTTTCGTGCATCACTTGTCTGTCTACAGCCCCTGGCTTTGCTTTGCAGTTATGGCTATGCAGCAGCTGCTGTTAGTGTAGAAGTCTGTATACAGTGACTGTGTACCACAGAGGGTCCCTCCCGCCGTGAATGTCTCTGTCAGGTACCCGTGTGTCGAGAGCACAGTGCCGGCCGTGAGCCACAGCTGCGGCCCTCTGCTTCCACGCCCCCTGCTCACTGACACGTTGCTGTGTTTTCACTGCTCTGGGTGCTCACAGTGAAAGTCGTCGCTGTCACAGGCTTCCGCCTGAGCTCAGTGAATCTTCAAAGTTTTCAGGAAGGAAAGCACAGACCCCTACCCACTGCACCCACCCACCTATCTACCCCAGCTGTGAGCAGTACTGTCACCTGTCTCGTTGTTGGCAATGACACTTAGAGCACCGAGAGTTTAATTACAATCACCCTATGTCTCGGACATTGTACGATGGACATTCCGACTGTTTGCCACAGGATTTGCGTATTTACTAGTGCTAGTGTCTTGACTTGCGGCGCGGCGCTGGTGCATCGTATTAGTATAGCCGAGGACGATATAGGACTTGCGAGGGAGTGAATGTTACGAGTCTTCTTACTGCGTATAAACATCGCTCACATTCCAGTAACTGGGTTTATACCATTTTGGTGTATTTTAGCATGAAAGATTCAACTTACACTAATGGGCACTCCAGGGAACTACGTAATGTGCCTTGGCATACAGTATTGGAAGACTTGTGTACTGCCTTTTAGTGTGTCTTGGCAGAAGTTGGAACAGCTGATTCATCCTTCATTCTATGTGTGATGTTATAGTAGATTTGATTAGTTGAGGTTTACAAATGTCCTTTCATGCAGTGAAAGGACGGAATCTTGGTCCTTGATTTACACTAGGTATGAATCTTTCACATACTGTACTGCTCTCTACTTTGTATTTGATACAGAACCTCCTGTTGTTCAAGTGTGGCTTTGTGTGTGGGCTGACAGTTTGATCTGTGCGTGACATCTCGTGCAAACATGGTGCATATTTGTAAGGACTGCCTTTAACGGAATATGTTTTCTTTTACAAAATGTTTATTTGCAGGTCCACAGCCTCCAAATAACATGATCAAACTTGGTAAACATAGATAAAGAAACAGTTGGTCAAGAAGGTGTAACTACAGTTGGGAATTTGTTAATGACCTTGTAAATACATGATTGTCTTTACTTTTTCAATTTAATTTATTCATAGAAGACTTACTTTAACATAATTTAGAAACAGACATAGGAAGTTTTGGAAAGTTATATTTACTTTCTGTTAGGTAACCAGTGTATACAGGCAGTTACTATGTTTTGCCTTGGTTAAATTGTCATCTGCTCACATTTATACAGCTATCACAGTAGCAGTATGTTTTCTTACAAAATGTCTCCCTCAGTTGAAACACACTAATTCAAATATCTGTCAGCTTTGCCATTATGTAGAAAAGCATCATACAGATAAAAACAATCTGCATTTATAACAGAATGTAGGAGTGGCATTCAATAATCAATGAGCATATTTCTTTTCTCAACCAATGTCAGTTCGAAAAAATGACCATGAAACACTTTGGAAGACGATGAAACCATAGGGGCTGAAGTAGAAATATTCCACGAAGTCGCAATAAGTGGAAGCACTATATGTGCCTTCAAAATGGCGTTTGTAACAGAGGTGCATTCTAGGCAGGGACCTGTTGAGTTTTTGGTGCAAAACCAGACAACTGCAGATGTTCATAGAATATCTACAGAGACCTAGTAGTGGATTAAAGAAGCATGCCAGACGAACACATTTGTGACCTCTGCACTGTTGGAACATGGAGGTCCATGATCATGACAGATGAAACACCTTGATGCTCAGTTGGCTGTGTCTGTTAGTGCGGACACACTCGGCCACCAGTTGGGGTATCCAAAGTCGTGCCCCGCTGTGTTTCTTGACACCTAACTGAAGACCGTAAAGAGCAATGAAGGAACATCTGTGTCAAACTGTCTGCATGTTACGATGCCAACAGTGATAATTTTTGTCATACATTGTCAGATGATGAAACGTGGGTTCATCACTTTGAACCAGAAACAAAATGACAATCCGTGGAGTGGCATCATAACACCACATACAAAGAAAAGTTCGAAGCTGCATCCTCAACCAGTAAAGTCATATTGGCAGTCTTCTGGGACTTTGAAGATGGTACTGTTTTTGATTACCACCTTCATGGTGCAACTGTCAACTCTGAAGTGTATTGTGCTACCATCTGGAAATTGAAGAAACAACTTCAGCATGTTCATTGTCACAAAAATGGAATGAACTTTTTCTTCTCCATGACCTTGCACGAGCTCTCCCAAGTCTGCACAACCAAGAGGCGCATACAAAACTTCATTGGGTCAAACAGATGGAAGCCAGAAGGTGCAAGATCCAGGATGTTGGGTGGATGAGGAAGAACGGTCCAGTGAAGGACACACTCTGCAGGCAGCGGTGCACGGATGACGGGGAGTTTATTGATGCAACAAGGAGTTAGTGTGATGTCGACTTGTAGAATGGTATCATGCGAGCATACAAGCCCTCCTAGTAAGGTGGCATAAGGCCATTACATTGAACAGAAGTTATGTTGAAAAGTATGGTTTTGTAACAAAAATCATAGGGAATATTATGATGTATTGGAATACTAAATAAAACCAACCTGCTTTCAGAAAAATTGTCACATTACTTATTGAATGCCCCTCATAAATTTCAGTCAACACTTTACTAAATTGGAACATTCAGTTGTGTAATGTGGAATATATTATTTTGTGTATTACAAATAGATCAAACAACCTGCATAATTACTTCAAGTGTAATAGACGTAATGAAATTTCTTTTGACACCTAGTATTTAATGTTAGCTGAGGTTTAACCTGTAGGGACTACAGAGACTAGTCAGAAGTTGTATTCCACTAATGTGTCTGTTTTGTAAAAATTACTGTTAAAATCATTCGATAAATGTAACAGCACTTTATGCACTGATATGTGCTGTTAGATATTCCTTCCAAGTAACTGGTACCTTGCAGATATTCAATTTTGTAATGTTGCACTGTGGTATACGTGCCCATTGTTGAATTGTATCATGGTCAAAGAATGTACTTGCAGTGTTAGAGAACATAGTATTGTGTCAACACGTTGGCTCAGCATGAACATGCAAATCTCGTGGTATTAAATTTCATATGATTTTTTTCTTCTGCCTAGGTCAAATAGTGACACACAAATGACAGTGTTTGCCCATATTTAAAAACAGTGTTCTAGAAATGTTCGACATTGCTACTACTTACTTGTGTCAGATGTACTGTGTATTCTTTTCTGTCGGTCTCTCTTGACCAACTATTCATTTTTTCGATCCTGACGAAATTAGGTTGTGAGGCTGGAGCGTGTCTTAAGTTTCCTTTATTTAATCTTCTCTCTGATAGGGAGGAGGAACTCCTTGTCCATTGAAGAACAAGAACAAGAGGAGGGGGTAGTAGTGACACAAAGTAGTATCTCCACAATGTATCTGGAGACTCTATGAGCAGTGCTTGTATCTGAACAGAGTGGCAACTGTTTTGTGGATGAACATCATTAAATTTCTGTAAAGTTGTGCAGGAGGCTGGACATTCCTGACAGATGTAAAAGTAATTTGGAGGTGCCACATGTTTGGAGAAGATTGAAGTACCTCCTCCCACATTAGTATCTTCTTAGTAAACAGTCTCCCAGATGCTACTGTCTTCAGAGTTGGGTCTTTCATCACAGATCACATGGATGTCTGCCCTGATTCTATCATTTGTATTTTGGTGTCTGCTACTGCCAGAAAGATCATTGTCATTGTGGATGAATGTTCTGCAAGTCCGCTAACAGGAAGATGACACGAGTTCTAGCCAGCTTTGCCGGATGCCTGAAGTACCTTTACCTGCAGCCTGTCATTTGGGAAGGCACAAAACTGTCTTATGTCAGAAGCCCTCCTTGGGGAGCAACACACTTCATCCAGCCATGTACGTTCCTCACAATCCCAAAAATGTGCATCAGCATTATGAAAGCCAGGGAACAAATGTTTGAAGGGTAGTTCATGAGTGTCATTGACTGCAAGTTGCAGATTCTCCATCACACATTGACATTGTAGCTACTCTCAGCACATCGTGGTATCAGATTAGTATTGGGCTGAATGCTGTGTTAAGTAGTAGTGGATATCACTTTTGTCTGGTGTGCAAGTAGTCAGAAGAAATAAAGTGCGAGATGCCAGCCTTAACCCAGCACCTCAAACATGCAATTCCCTTCCCAATGTTTTAAGTGACATCCAGTGAGCCTGGTCAAGTTAGTTCTGTGTACATGTTGCATGAAATGACTCTGGGTTTAGTTTCACTTTAGATGTACTTTGCATGGTATTTAAGTTTGTTCCTTTTCTGCTGCCTAATTTTTTTCTCCTCATGAACTGCCATGTTTAACCAAAGAATACTATTTATGTAAGTAGTTGTGATTTGAGCATCGTTTCCTGCTTCTGTTGTGCAACACTATTGCTTCAGAGAAACTGTGGATTTCCAACTGATGCAGGAGGTGCAATGTATTTTAAATCAATATGAAAACAATGTAGGAACCATCTGAAGTAATGTAACTTGTTTGAATGTAGTGTGCCAGTTGAGGTAAATGATGTGGATTAGTGATGCAGTTATTTGTTACATTATAGCTGCCAATTAACTATGATTATTTTACCAGTAACAGATAGGTAGCATACTGTGGCTTCAGAATGAAGTGTTTTAAAAAAGAACAATAAAGTCTCTATTTTTACCATGTATATGTTTGGTCACAAACACCACACCATTTATGCTCTTGGCTTATTTTCAGCGGTGCTACATACATTTAATATAAATTATGCAGTGTGTTGTAAAATTGTCACACGAGCTGTTAAGTCTTTTATATAAATGTACTGTTAGCTTGGTGTGGTAATTTTGCAACAAAATATATCCAAGCAAACTGAGATGCAATTTTAAATAAGGTTTTAATATATATTAATTATGATAGTTGCTATGGTGTTCCCCATCATCATTTTTTTGGTTTCAAACTTTGCATTACTCTCTGATAAAGTGCTAGTTAAATTATGTCACTTCTTTAATTCAGCAATTTGCATAATATGATTATAAACAAGCATTACCATAGCATCCTGCAGTCATATTATGGTGGAATCTAGGCATATATTCATGGAATCACTGTGAAGCCTTGGTTTCCACTCAATTTTTTTAAATCACTAAAATGGTTTTGGACTACAAAACTTACCTACTCAATTACTCTTTTTGTTCATAGCACTGCACTTACGTTATTCACTTTAAGATGAATGACTAGCCACTCACAAATATGAGATACTTGTAGTAGTAGATTCACAAATCATTCCAGAGTTCATTGAAGTGAACTGAGAGTCTCAGAAATTTTTGAAGAAAAGCCCATTTGGCAGTTTTTTCTGGTCATTAAGGATTTCTTATTGTTGTTCACTGTTTGAAACCACTTGAAGTAATGGGATTGAAATTTCAGTTTCCTCAACACCACAAGCCAAATGTAAAGTGTACAGGTTTCTCTTGCTGTACACAGGGTATCCCACGATTCCCATTACAAACTTTTAGGGGTTGTAGAAGAAACATCATACTTTTCCAGACATGGGTTCGTTAATGAAACCTAGTGGATAAAGTTTTGCTCTAGAACCTCACTGTAATAGGAATTGTGAGACACTCTGCCTTCTTTAGTGACCAGGTATATGGAATATGTTGAGTGTAGACTATTGAACCTCGGTAAGTCTACGTCCTTTATATCGAGTATGCACATCATTCCATTTGTTACAAAGCAACAGATGTTACCAATATTATTACACAGAAAGAAACAGTATATTAATTTTGTGTGAGAATTTGTTTATTGTTATGATGCCAACCAGTCACTTTTATTCTTTAGAAGCTTGCTGTTTGCAGTAAAGCTTATTTTGATGCCAATGTAGTGAAATAATTTTTGTAAAGGCTTTGTAAATAACTGAAACTTTGTTTTGGGAGTAGTATGTTACCTGGGGGTGAAAAGAAAACTGCTTGCTCTTAAGAAGCTTTGCCTTAGTCTTACTTCATGTATGTAAATACGCAATAATGAGGTGGATGCTTGGGTCAGTTACACCAAACACCACCTTATAATCAGGAGTTCATTTATTCAACTCTTTACACAAGTAAGGCTTACAAAGAACTGGATGGCGGAACTGCACAAAGATAATGTTTAGATTAGTTCAAAGACGATACTCGGATCGATAATGGTGTTGACCTCATCAGATTGGCGCCACATAGCCCATCCCCCCCCCTCCACCCCAGTACGGAGTACTCTTGTGTGGCCAGGGGGGGGGAGGGGGGGGGTGACTATGGCGTCAACAGGGGTGGTCTGCGGGAGCCGGACGACGGTCAGATCGACAGCATCGTCGGGGAGCTGTGTGGGTAGATGACGTGAAGGTAGGTCCGGCCACCGAACATGGAAGTTATTGAAGTGTGCTGGGCATCATACTGGGTGTGCTGGTCGTGCGGTTTGCGGGAGGAACGGAGCGGCGATGATGATGTCTCCGGAGGGCTTGGCAAACACACGAAGCATGTCCAGGTTGATGTCGGGAGAGAGGGAACACGTTTCACCAAGTGGCAGGGAATGGGAGAGGTTGTGTCATTAGAACCGGATGAAGGGAAATACACGACGAACAGTGTGTCATCTCGTAGTATTATAGAGATGTCATGGATTATGTCCGGGGGGACAGGCACAAACATCTCGAGTGAGAGCACGTTCAAGAGGTGGGGAAAGGTGTGGCGGGGGGGGGGGGGGGGTGAGAAACCTCGACAGGGCGAGGCAGGAGACGGGAGAGGTCGAAGAGACGGGAGAAGGGCCCCGCAGCGACAGCATGATAGTAGGTAAACTCGACGTGGGGAGCATGTGATCACTCGACGGAGTAAGTGAGACTGGATTAGAGGGCGAGGTTGGTGAAGAGCTCGACAATTGGAGCTGGAAGTCACTTGACCGAGTGTGTAAGTCCGATGTGGAGGGAGTGGTCGGAGCGTCGTGAGCCATGACAGTGAGAGGCGTGGTCGTGGCCTGAAGGGGGGTAGAATAGAACGTGGTCGGACCTGCGAAGGAACTGGTAAAGTCGGCAATGTTGGGTATGAGGTATGTGTACATAATTGTTCTTGAGTTTAGTCACGGTAGCCTCCCCACGTGCGCCAGGACCCGTCTTTCTTGGGTGTCATTTGAATTGGCATAGACCAGCTACTGGCAGAGGGTTCAATGACGCCATAGCTTAGAAGTTCAGAAATCTGCTTTTTAAGGTCGGAGAGGCGCTCGGGACAAAGTCGACATGGCTTATTGGAGACAGGGGGGCCTGGCGTGAGGCGAAGCTTGTGAACCGTGCCGTTGGTGACGACGGAAATGTTGCCGGCGGCACAGGAGGGGGTTTGTTGACAATGTGTGGCAGGCAGGGCAGGTGAGGTGAGGTCATGGTGTTCGGAACCACTCGGCAGATCCAACGGGAGCCGAGGTTGCGAAGTGTCCCAGGAGTCAACGTGACAAGATGGCAGCTGGCCCGAAGCAGTGGCACCGTGGTCGGGAGAGCTTGGTAGAGCTCGTGAAGTGTTAGTGAGTCCATTGTCCGAGGGCGCAGCCTGTGGCAGCACAGTCGTGGGCGAAACCCTTGGCGCAAGTGCACTGTTTGTGTTGTCAGTTGCAGTCGCACGGCAGCCCGCAGGAGCTGAAGTTGCATTGTTTGATGTGTTATCTGCGATCTGCAAGGGGCGGGGTAGGAGCCATCAGTTCGGGACCACATGACACTTGTCGCGCATGCACACTTGTGTCCAGCCGAGTGTCAAATGCTGCCGTGTTAGGAGGGTGTGGCCCTGCGGAACTGTCAGTACACATTATGGCAGTCTTGATAGCACAGTTGCGAGGGGTAGTGGGAGGTAAACACACAGAAGCTCGATTGCTGGGATTGCAAACAGATTTGGCACACTTACTGACCTTGCTTTGTCCTTGCTGTAGTGTCTGTAATTCCTTTGCTGCATCGGAGAGTTGGAGCTGTGTTTTGTGGAGCCCGTGGGAGAGCTCAGTTTGCCTTGCGTAGGCGAGCGATGTGTTTGTGCTCGACAAGGCACTTACGCGTGGTTGCTTGTAACGTTGTCGATAGAGAAGAGCATGTACGGATGAGATGAGCGTGCACTGATGTGTCACGGGGCGGGTTGCTCGATGGAGCACAGAGGAAGTGAGTCTTGGATGGGTGGTGAAACACAGTGTTTCACACTAGGTCCAGTGAAAGTTTGTGGTATCACAAGAAGTCAATGCCTAGTACAGGATCGTCAATTTCACACACTACAAAAACCCACTCGAGTTTGCAGTTTGTGGAGAGTGAGACAACATCTGAGGTTGAACCCGAGCATTGTAGTGTAGTTGAATTCACGGCTTGCAGTGAAGTATGATGAGGGCAGATGTTCGACGATGCTAAGGACGTGGGCAGCAGTGAAACATTGGCGCCTGTGTCCACTAGATAAAGGTATCCCGATGAAATGTCTTTAATGTAAAGTCGTCCACAATTATCCGGTCGTTCCCAGACAGAATGGAGCACTGGGGGGTGCCTGTCATATTGTGCACAGGAGGCAGCACCCGGACCTACCTGTGATTGGCGTTTGGGAAGCAGCAGGGTGGTCTGCAGTTCCGTGCTGCCTCACCAAACCATGTGTGGAGGTAACAGTATGGGTAGTGGGGTTGCATTTCCTGTGGAAAGTTCGTTGCCAGAGGAAGCGGTTGAGGTTCAGTGGCCACAACTGGTTCAGTTGCAGGAGGGGGCGTGACAGAGAGCGGAGCCGGTGACGTCTCAGCTGCCTGTTTACTGCGTCCCGGAGCGAGCAGAACAGTCGGTACATTGTGGCCCCGGCCGCATCTGGCCGCGGGATGGGGAACCTGAACCTGAACCTGAACCTGAGACTTGCCAGGTAGGCAGTGACTGGCGAAATAGAGCAGTGATGCATCATGTAGTTTGTCAGAAATTGTCATTCGTTGCTCGACAGGTTTGGGAGACCTCTGAGCCAGAGCAAACTGGATGTGAGGAGGTAGTTTATCTGACCAGATGGCAAGGAGAGCTGTGTGAGAGAGTAGATCATTGCTGACCAGGGCCCGTAGCCATCTCCAGAGTTGTGAAGGTTTGTCATTGCCTAGTTGCTCGATGTGGAGCACTTGCTGTATTGCTGTCTCAGTTGAGCATGCAAGGCGACATAGAACTGTCTGTCTGGCTAGAGTGTACCGGGTAGTTGAGTCTGGGGCGTCGATCAGGTCAGCAATCAAGTCCTCCTGGTCGTGCAGGTGGGTGATAAGGCACAGAAATCTGGTTGATTTGTCGAGTTTGAAATGGTCGAACACTTTGTCCACAAATTTGAACCAGGTTGTAGCCCTGTCGGGATGGAACAGCGGCATCATCAGTAAGTGTTGTAGAACATTTGGAAGAACAGGTTGAGGTGAATTCATCGGGGCACTGCCTGAAATGAGCTGCTGTTGCTGCAGTATTCCAGGAGAGTGGTTCTCCAGGGTATGTGGCGATGATGGCTGGTCGGGTGGCAGCATGAAGGTGATGCATTGTGGTTGAGCGTGATCCGTTGTGACGCGGAAGGCCGACGTGGCTGGGACACCGTAATGTGTCGATTGCGGTTGTGGAAGTTCGAAAAGTTGCGGGTGTGTTCGGATTGATGTGTCGTGGAAGACCGACGTAGATGAAGCACCGAGATGTGCCGAGAACAGTACTAGAAGCTCGACTGGAGCTGGCGCAGAGGCGACAGGTGAGAAAAAGTTCAAAGTTGGAAAACGCATGCCAGTCCGCGGAAAATCCGACGTACGATCAGAGTCGGAGCCACCTGTGTTGCAGGGATGCTGCGGAGGTGTGGGCTGTCCAGAAGCACAGTGAGGAAAATGAAGTCGAATGTCGGGCGGAATATGTGAGTGTTCACTGTTCACTGTTCATAGTCACTCCACTCAAAACGGTGTGCGGAGAAGGTGAATGTCATGGCACAAAACACTGAGGCAAAGCAGTAGGACGGAGATGGAGGTCAGGCACAGATAACAAGCCATTGTTCCTGTTGCAGGCCGAGGTATTGAAGCAGGAAGGCATTTGCTGATGCTGAACTGAGGCAGGCGGCGGGCGTGGTCGGATGCTGGGAAGGTTGACTTGTGAACAAAGCAGTTCCAGCCACGTGGCAGATATCCGCGTGGTACTGCACGGATTGCGGCGTGGCAAATCATTGTCCTGGTGGTAGTAGGTTGCCTGACAAAGCATTTGCAGAAATCGGCATTGGTCCCGCACAGCACAGAGATCCATAAGAGGTAACTGCATAATCGATGAGGGAGGGCACATGTGGCAGAACAAAGGCGTTTGATAGCCAGAGTCATGCGCACCCCTAACCTCACTTATTGTTGCAGGCTCGAAAACGTCCAGCGAAATCGGCATAATCGTCGAGTGAGAGGCATTGTGCTCCAGTCCTGGCAGGTGTACATCGCCCGCAACACAATGAATGTCGATCACAAAATCTGGCGTTAGGCGTAAGCCATTGTTCGAATATTGTGTTGATGTAATACATGCGAAAATAACAGACGCAGAGGCTGCGGACACAGTAAAACGGCAAAACCGGAAGATGTTACAACTCGGGGTCACCAGTGAGGTGGATGCTCGGGTCAGTTACACCAAACAACACCTTATAATCAGGAGTTCATTTATTCACCTCTTTACACAAGTAAGGCTTACAAAGAACTGGATGGCAAAACTGCACAAAGATAATGTTTTGCTTAGTTCAAAGATGATACTCAGATCGATACTGGTGTTGACCTCATCGCAATAATAAAAATATGTTGTTATTCTGAGATAACCATACTATTGTCTGTTTAGAAATTTTTGTAGAAATATTACCACAGTCTGGAGTTTTTGATCATGTTTCCCTTATCAATTCAATATTGCAGTGATGAAGAATGTGAGTGAAACACATTAGGCAATAGTACAACAGTTTGTTCATAAATATTTTCAGAGTGCTTGTGCCATTAGTAAGAAAGCATATATGTTATCCTTATTCTGTTGCAACAGACATATTTTGTTGTTCACAGGTTACTATACTGGATGTACATATGATTATCATGATGGCATTGATATTGTGAATACTAAGACAATATTGCAGTGATATTTCCATGTTCTTGTTGTTCAGTACCATATCACCAAGATCTCATAACGGTACCAGTAAATTGCTGATATTTTACAGCTTCCAACTCGGGTGCATAAAACAGCATCAAAATTCAGACTGCTTTGCAAATGAGCTAATGTGATAAATATTTCATGCAAAGCATAATTTCAAACTTTTGCTTAACATTTTGTTCCTTACATGCTTGAAGTTCATCAAAAGTCTGATCACACATACAAATATAAAGTATCTCAGGATGAGTGCACTTACAGTTATGCTGCTTCGACAAGCACACTGTTTCCCACTTTAATATTAGCCAATATCTACTCATTAAGAGGTATAATCTAGTGTTAAAAGTTTGGTATGTCTTAATGTGTTCAAGTCAGTTAATAATAATTGGAAATATTTTTGTAATTTGTAGAAGGCATTAATTAGACAGTTTGCAACTGGTACTGGGTTTCAGTAATGATGTCATTCATTGTTATGTAAGTGACTTTTGTGCCGCAAATGATAGTTTTGTTGTACTCTCTGTTTGAAAGCGACTCTTTTAAACATAATAAGCCTTCAGTTATTAATATCAGTGCGTCTTAATGAGTCTCTCATGCCTGTTTTTATTACACTAGATATTGGCTACAGATTTTTCTCCATCAGATGCATGTATTCATGCATGTCCTCTCTGCACGTTTCTTACTTAATGTGTCAGAATTTTGGGTACATGAATATTGATTAGTGTAGGCCTTGTTTGTGAACATGGTTATTGGGTGATCAGAAATCAATAACTCAATCCATTAATTTACAGCTAATGATGTAAGCAGTTCCTGGGTGTGAATGTTCTTTATTCTCCTATCTCATGCCTTTACTTCAACATAACTTTCATTCTTCTTCAGATAATGCTCACTGCAATACAGGAGACCAAGTATACGAAGTGTGTGTAAACTGTTGTCATTTGAATATCAACTTTTGTTAGTGTCTACAGGAATCTGAGCATGTTAGTGTGGACTCCCACAAATACTGTCAAAGGTGTGGGATTGTTATTTCCATAAGTGGTTCCCCCCTGATTTAGTTGTAACTGTAAACCAGGTATACTTTGACCACTGAAGCACAAAAAGCTTTACATCTCACTGCTGGCCCTTAGTTGCATCTTTTGTGAATACTCTTTGGTGGAAAAGTTCCATCAATATATGCTAGATGTCGCACATGTAGTGCCGATTTTCTTACACAGCAGTTGCCCAACCTATTGAGACCTGAAGTCATTTACGAAAAAATGTGTTTAAAGCTAGTTGTGAAAAATCCACCATCATCACATAACAATGAATCCATTGTTTTTTTTTTAAATATATATGTATACGTCGACCAGTATATTACTTTTTCTGAAGTCATGTGCGTGACATCTCTTTTTTGGGTTTACTTTGACCGCCAGTCAATGTTACCCCAGGATTACAGATACACTCTTGTCATTGTGTTCTTATGCATCTATTGTTCTCCTATACAGGTACAATATGCCGAGAAGTCACAGAAAGATGCCTGGTGCAAGACAGTATAACACTTACAGTGAAGAAGACACGCAGACTCCAGTAGATGAAATTAAAAGTATCACAATTTCAATGAATACAGCAACAAAGAAATACAGTACTGCAAAAGGAAAACTATAAAATAAGGTGCATTCAAAACATGAACATAAATGTGGAAGACCAGTGTGTTTACAAATGAAGAAGAAAAAAAATTTGTTCATTATGCTTTGACAGTTAGTGAATGGGGTTTTCCTTTTGATATGCAAGACTAGCAATATTTGGGAAAGCTATATTTAGATACAAGAGGAAAAGAAATCTCTCAATTTGGTCCAACAAATCTACATCTACATCCATACTCCACAAGCCACCTGACGGTGTGTGGCGGATGGTACCTTGAGTCCCTTCTATTCCAGTCTCGTATTGTTCGTGGAAAGGTGGATTGTCGGTATGCCTCTGTGTGGGCTCTAATCTCTCTGATTTTATCATCATGATCTCTCTGCGAGATATGCATAGGAGAGAGCAGTATACTGCTTGACTCATCAGTGAAGGTATGTTCTTGAAACTTCAACAAAAGCCCGTACCGAGCTATTGAGCGTCTGATGTTGAATGGGCCTGCAGTTTTGTGAAGCATCATAAGGATCTCTTATCCCATCAGAAATGCCAAAACTTGAAGACCTCAAAGACAGAAATTACTGCAAGTTCACCTCCAGAGTATTTTGATCATCTGAAAGTCTCACTAACCATAAGATTTCCACCTTGTAGAATCTTCAATTATGATAAGACAAACTTACGTGACAATCCAGGAGTGAAGAAATCTCTTCTTAAGTGTGGCTTTAAGTATGCAGAATGTGTGAAGGACTCTATAAAATCAAGTGTGTCAGTTATGTTTTGTGGATGAGCATCAGGGCACATTCTTGCACCTTATGTGGTGTACAAAGCTGAACACATGTGGGACTCTCAGACAGAAGGTGGACCAAAATTTGCTTGGTAAGATAGAAGCCAATCTGGCTGGTTTGATACAAACATATTTTGTGACTGGTTTCAAAATTTATGCATCCCACATCTAAGAAAGTTTGATATTAAAGTTCCTCTGATAGGTGACAATATTTCCAGTCATTTGTCACCACACATGTTACAATTAGCAAAGGATCACAACATTGTCTTCAAATGCCTTCCCAAGAATGCAAAACATTTGTGTCTACCACTAGATGCAGCATTTCATGGTCGTATGAAGAAGTACTGGAGGCAGATCCTTGACACATGGAAACAAAGACAAAGGAGAAAATCACAATCAATCAATAAGGAGAGCTTTCCCAAGCTTTTGAAAAGTCTTTGTGAGAGTGTCTGTGACATGAAGCAAGGAGACAATGAATCATTATCCCCAAATTTGATTTCAGGCTTCAAGAAATGTGGGATTGTGACCTTTAAGGTGGATAAAGTGATTGAACGCTTGCCTGATAATCCTGTTGTTTCAAATTGTGCTGTGAAAATCTTGCAAAACATGAGACATGAAGGTAAGGGCAATTCTGTCAATACTAATAAAAGGGGAAGAAAAATAAATGCACCCTCAGGACAGGGAATAACACCACAGGATATTGTGCTTCCTCAAGCTCTGATGCCAAAACGACTAAGAAGAAAATAAACAAATGACAGAAAAGGAGATAAGCATGAGAAAGCAGCATGTCATCCAATGCTGAATCTGTGAATAGCTTAGATATTTCATATATGGATAGCTCAGATTGTGGCTATGCAGAGGAATTCAGCATAGACGTGTATGATGTGGAGGCACTGGAGGCCAATGATACAAAAGATCAGCACCCTTCTGAACATAATTTATTAAACAGTGTTGGTGAGAGTGTAAAACTCACAAACACAAACTTTTGTCAGTGTATAGATGAAGGTTCATTTGTGAGTATTAATGTACCTACAACAAATAAAAATAAATTTCAGCCATACATTGCTCAAATTATAATGTTTGTACTTTAAGCAGCGGTTCAGGTGTGACGTATAATGTCAAACATCTTTGAAAACGAGGGAAGAAGTTTGTTTGACCACAAGCCAGACACAGACTTGATACGTGAAGAACAGATAGTCCTAATTCTCACTGCACCAGATGTTCTAAAATGAGGATTTAGGTTTAATTTGGATGAACTTAAGGGTATTATACTCCATCCTGGTAACTTTCATTATTTTTGTAATTTTGATGATGGATGACACTGTTTCATTTATGTACCTCACTATGTTTTCTCTTTTATAGATGTTAATAAAACACCCAAGATAAATTTACACCAATGTATTTACTTCTGGGTGGTCAAAGTTTCACTGTGTTATTGGAAATACTGAACACAGAGGGAATTGTAATTGACAGTTGTGGCAAAGATAGAGGCCAGTCAATGTAACCCCGAACCCATGGTAACTTTAACCACCAACAATTTTTCCCATAACTATCTCTGTATTTTATAAAATGTGTTGCACTGATTACTATTTAATCCTTTCATATATGCCCCCAAATTGAGAAACTTAAACATCATCTCAGTTAAAAAATAGTCATGATAATCGCATCTGAATCTGAAAATCAGTCAAATTATACCCATTTTACAGAACTATTTTAGTGGATCAGATGAGGTCAATGCCGAGATTGTGAGTTGCTGTAGGTTTGATTTAGTGGTTTACTCCCATAGACTGGTTGTCTCACATGGTAGGGGTAGTTGGAGTATTGCTATGACATGTTTTCACAATTCCATTCTTTCATTATTTCTCTTTATTACTGTGATTGCCTTATTTTCAGCTGTAAAGGTACTGAAAATGCTGGAGTGTTTCTCTAGAATGTTTCTAAATAGAATAAGAATAAGAAGAATAAGAATCTTTATTAGCCATTCAGTATTTTCTTATACAATCGGCTTCGTCAATAAGTTCCATTACAAAATAAAGATGGTTATATTCTCTTAACAGTGTATATATAAATCATGTGAAATTTAGTGTAGTACAATAGCACACATTTGGAATTTTATATATTATTAATTTTACAATAAAAAGAAAAACATTATACAGATTTATATTAAGCAGGGAGTATTCATGTTGATGACACTATGTCATTATCATATACATGTTAACACTGTCATTATCCTAAGCTATTGATACAAATTTAGGTCCTACTACAGGCAGAGGTACCTTTCTCTATGTTAAAACAGCAAATCTGCCATATTACAATCTTTAAATTCATCAACTGAGTAAAATGCTTTACCTTTGAGCCATTGACCCAATGTTGTTCCTTGTCAACTCCTGTTAACTCGGACACTGCTCTGATTGTTAAACGGCGATCCTGTCGAACAAGTTTACCGATTTTTTTCAATGTTTGCATCAGTTTTTGCTGACAATGGTCTGCCAGTGCGAGTGTCATCACTGGTGTCCTCGCAGCCATCTTTAAATCGTTTAAACCACTTGTTGTAACATTACAAACGTTTCACTTACAGATTTTCCTAGTTTGAAACAAAATTTGATGTTAACACGCTGTTCTTTCTGTACACTCAACATTTTCCGACGCATAGACAAAACGTCAACTACTTAAAACAGACGCCACGGGCAGACTGAGTGCAGGAGGCAGATGAAACTCGAGCAGTAGGCGGAGCGAGAGTCACGTGACAGACCACGCGACTTTCAGCCTTATTGCATTCGTTTTATTGTTTCACCAGTACTAGTCCGGTTTTTTTTCTAGCCACACCTCGTATAGCCAGTGCTCATTTACACTAAGTATACCACAGTTGGAAGTTTCTAACCAGTACTGAAATTCTTCCAACTTCTTTCTTAAAGACTGTATATTAATATGTAAGAACAGAAGACTATTTTTGCTAACCCTGGGCAGTAAAGATGAGGGTTCAGATTGTCTTCTTAAGGGCACTTCTACACAGCTGATATCTTGAGTTGTTTGTAAGTCTACTGCTGGTAGCCAGGCCCCATTTTGACAACGTTTGGATGCATCTAGTTTTCTCGACTCAGAGTGAATGGTTTGAAGGTTATTTTGATCCTGCTGGAGCATATCTGTTAATATTTTGCCAGACAGACCAGCAGGTTTTACAGGTTTCCCTGGTCCAGCGGTATTACTGTTAAGGTGGCCATTTCTTTACTCACAGTTTTGGTAATCAGTTTCGAGATTAATCTTCTTCCTTTGTTGTTGAGGTGGAATCCTTGTCGTGTATAGCACTCCCTGTCAAACTCGCTAGCTTTAATGATTGTGGTATTTTTGAATTTTCTAACACAGGTGATATAGCCGTTTGTTTACGTCCAATGTCTCGCGATTTATGCAGGATCGTTTTGTAAGATCATATCTAAATGGAACATCGACAACAAACACTTTTTTTGATGTGATACTTGGTAATGTGCTTCTTAAACCTTTTATTAAGTTCACGCTGTTGTTTTTCGCTATGTCATTTGTTCCAGTCATAATTACGACGACATCAGCTTCAGAAGCCTTTTTGTTAGTGTTTTGCAAGGCATCCTTGGCTTTTGCTGAAGGATACACATACACCAGACACTTGAGATTTACGTTTTCATTAAGGTAACTTGAAACATTACGACCTTGACTATCACTCAATAAGGTAATTTTACAGGTTTTACGTACTGAACTTTGACCATCACACTATTTCACTCCTGTTTGAATTTCTTTTTGATATTTATTAGCACTATTATGTTTCACTGCATATGTTTCCTGATCGCTACTTTGTTCATGAAGCTTGCTAACATTCACACTGCGGCTACTTGTGCTGTTTTTGGCATTATGCCGTTTTGCTGCGAATGTTTCTTGTTCATTACTTCGTTGACAAAGCTTACTTACGTTCACCCTACAGGTTTTGCACTGTCTTCTACCAGGCAGAGCTGTGAATATTTGTTTACGTCGGTGAATCTTACTCTTATTGGTGGTTTATTTAATGCTGCTACGCTGTTATTATGGCGAACTGTTTCGCAGAGCGGAGGTTCCTTTACAGTACATATTACCTTCGATATCTGTGATTTGTTATTTACTGCTTCTGAAGTCCCACATGCTCTCTGAGTGAGTCGTAGCTGCTGATTTTGTTTCTTCAGGTATACGATTTCTTTATGTAGGACTTCCACAGTTTCCTGCAGACTGATTATTCGTTCGTTTAGCTTCACAGTAATATCACTACAAGGCACATATTTGTTGTTTTTTACTACTGAACTGCAACTTTCATACACACGCAAATTACAAACACTACCAGTTGCCGCCATCTTAAATGAAAAATATTTTAGATGTGACTATTTAGAGTGATTGCTATACTCACATTCATTTTCCGTGGTGGATTAAATGTACTAAGTGTACCAGTGGGAAGGTGTTCCATATTGTCTTATAGCCAAATACCATTGAATCTTGCAAGAGGGCTACTCTCCACTTTATTGTACTTAAAGAAAACTCAGTCACAATGAATGTTTGTTCACAACAACATAACAACCCCCATTCTTACTGCAACGGGCTGTTAATTGCTTCACAATTCGAATCAGCAGTCCGGCAGACCACATCCACCAGTTTCTTGCTGTTTTCAACTTAAGTAGAACTGTTTAACCATCAGCAAATAAGATATATTTACCTGCTTCTACACTTGGGGGCAATGTGTTCATCTGCTTTGCACTTTGGTCACGTAACCCAGAGTACCGTTTGATGATGATGCTGTAACGCACAGGGACTCTAGGTGGATACAGGTTGATTTAGGATGAAATTCTATTTAGTGTGATGAATGGCAGCTTGTTCTACACATGTAAAATAAATTTAAGTTAATGCAGATGCATAGGACAAGTGATCCCATAACGTTTGAATACTATATCAGTACTGTAATGCCCGACACAATCTACATCCATATGATTACTCTGAATTTCAGATTAAAGTGCGTGGGTGTGGGTTTGTCAACCCACCTTCAAGCTATCTTTTTCGCTCCACTCACGGATGGTGCCAGGGGAAAACAAATTGATAATGATGATCATTTCCCCTTTTGTAGGTGTGTGTGCAAACAAAATATTTTCACACTCTAGGAGAAAGTTGGTAATTGAAGTTCCATCAGAAAATCTCACAGGAACGAGAAACAACTTCGTTTTAATTCTCCCTTATTTTGGGATAGTGAAAGAAAGAAAGAAAGAAAGTAAGTAGGTAAGTAAGTAATACTTCAGAAGAGGACAGACAAGCTTGATGTAAGCACTCTCTCTTGTAGACCTGTGGCACTTTTGAAGTTTTCTGCCAATAAATCAGTTTAGGTTTGATTTCCTCACAACATTGTCTATATGATTGTTACAATTTAATTCATCCATTATTGTAATGTCCATGTATTAAGCTGAACTGACAACATTTAGATTCATGTATTGTGAAACGGAAATTTAGCAGGTATCTTTTTCATATTCATGTGGATGATCTCATTTCTCTTTATTGAGATACAATCGCCACTCTTCGCACCGTACAGATATCTTGCCTAAATGATTTTGCAATTAGTTTCGATTATCTCTAGACTTCACAATGGTAAATGATGGCATCATCTGCTAACAATCTAAGAGGAATGCTGAGATTGCCTCCTAAATTGTTTGTGTAGATCAGAATCAGCGGAGGACCTATAACACTCCCTTGGAGATCACCAGATATTACTTGTGTTTTAGTTGATGACTTTCCATAAATTATAACGATTTTTGACCCCTCTGATAGAAAATCATGAATCCAGCACACAACTCGGACAATAATACATAGCCATGCAATTTTATTAGAAGTATTGCTGTGGCTTGTGCAACTTAGCTCTTCAAAAGATCCACACCTTAAGACTGTATACAGTTGTATATGATTGCTAAATATGGAGTTATTGTATCAGCATATTCTGAAACGAACCTGACTGGTATACGATCTGGACCAAAGGCCTTTCTTTTATTAAGTGATGTAAGCTGCTTCTAAACATGGAGGATACCTACTACTGCATTAGTCATGTCGACAGTCATTCTTGATTTGAATACAGAAATATCTACTTAATTACCAAACGTAGTTTTTCAAAATTCTTTCAGCAAAAAAAATCTAAGCTTTAGTGGCACTTCACCATTGTTATCACCCAGTGAAGGTATAGATTACATTTTGGCACAGTGGTACTTTATATATGACCAGAATCTCTTGGGATCCTGTCAGATTTCAGAACAGTTTCACTTTGGAAAGTATTGCAAACCTCTCACACTGAAGTTGGCGCCATATTTCCAGCTTTTATAATTTTTTTTTTTTTTTTTTTTTTTTGCAAGTGTTGGGATTTTACATTCTTTTACATTTGGCATGTGTTTCTTCGTAGCTTTTGTAATGGTTTTGTGACCTGTTTTGTGTACCATGTGGGATCTCTTACTAATTTATTTGGTATATATCACTCAACTGCCATCAGTTATATGTATATATGAATTCAAAAGATGTCTGGTCTTGGCTTAAATAGTCAGATGGGAAGAATTTTAATTTTCACCGTGTGAAAATGTTAAATTTTGTACCTGCCATATTTCAGGATCTAATAAAATCAGTAATTTTTTTTATATGGAAGGCTATGGATTGCTGTGTTATAAAGGTTAAATTACATGTTTGTATTGATCGTGTCCAGAAGAGAATGGGCACCAGGTTGAGGAAGCTGAAACAAAGTTTGAGAGACAAGAAACTTTCTGATGGTAAAACCATAAAAAGTAGGCTGACAGACTAAATGATTGATCAACTACAGCAGTATTATGGGATGACCATTAGAAATAATACTGAGGATTTGTTGAAAATGAAGCAGACAGTATGGGCTACCCTCTTCCACAGATTGCCAACTGATGAAAAAACAGTACACCACCTTTGCCCTCCTGGACCTGATTCATGGTGCAATTACCACCATGATCAGTACTCAAACAGTTCATACAGCCTTAAACATTCCATCCCAGCAGCAGTCATCGATATCATAAAAACTATTTACAGATACCTGGCAAATCCTGAATTTCTGAAGAAGTGTCTGCATGGTCAGACTCAAAATCCAAATGAGTCGTTCTATAATCTTATATGGAACTCACTTACTGAAAAATGTTTTTGTTGGAATGAAGACATTAGAGAGGGGGGGAGAGAGAGAGAGGGGGGGGGGGGGGAGAGAGAGAGAAAGTGTGTGTGTGTGTGTGTGTGTGTGTGTGTGTGTGACGCTGTTATTGCTTTTAATGATGGCAACATTAGTAGGATGAATGTGCTGCAGCATATGGGAATTAATCCTGGAGCAAACTGCATCAGAGAACTAGAACAGATGGAAAAGGTTTGCGTTGATAAAACAGAGTATGCATCACAGTTGGCCACTAAAGAGTCCAGAGAGAAGAAAACAAGAAAAAAACTTGGAAAAAGATCAAGTTGATATAGAGTAAGGTGAAGGGTACTCCTGAGTAACTAAAAATTAAAAAAAAAAGCATATATTAAGTGAGTTATAGTCCTTTGAAACTTCAGAAGCTGTTCCTGAAAATTTACATTTTCTGTTGCATTTTTCCCCCAAATCTCAAACTACTTCGGGCAGACTATTCAAATTTTCAGGGGGTAATAAAACATGTATCCTGAGTCTACTGAACTAAAAAAAAACAACATAATGTTGTGTATAATATAATAATTTAGGGTAACATACAAAAAGTACACACAATTTTAACCACGTAATTAAGAAATTATATTTCCAAAAGCAATGGCTGAAATGCAATTATTGTAGTTCAGTAGACTTAGAACATACAGTTAAATGTCATATAAAAGTCTCATGTCATTGGCTACAGTGGTTCCTGAAATACACAGAAGCCAATTCACTAAATTTAACATTGTATGGATAGGGCATTCTAACTCCCCTTAACTAAAGAGTGCAGAGGATATTTAGAGTGATGCTACATCAGCTCAGAGAATGAAATGGTGTACTTTGGTCCTCTGCAGCAGTAATGAAAGCTGTCTCATGATACTGAAACGTAACAGCCCAATCAAAACTAATAAAAATGCGTAAATTTTAACCATAAACAGTGGTTTCTGACATAGAGGTGTATAGAAATATGTACTTATGAAAAAGTTATGAAGAAAATAATTATGGAATCTTAATTACACTTATGTTTAGAAATATGTTAATTGGTAGGAACATTTTATATGATAAGAATCTTCTGTAATTAGTAAATATACCAAGTGTATTGTTAACATTTGATACCTAAGTGTTTATACTTGCTTCAACTTCTATAGAGAATAGAATTCACTTGCGTGTTTAATATATAAGAATCTAGGTAACCATTAAAATATGTCATTTGTTTTAGGATGAGAGTTTTAATTGTTCATTAATGAAATAATAATTTTAAACAATGCTAAGGATTGTTCAGGATTGTTAAGGAAGTATAAATACTAACAGCCATGTTGGCAAGAGGTCTCAGACTGGTTTTGGTTTTCGAGCAGTGAGTGTGTAGCTGCTCCTTTTGTATAGTAAGTATTGTTTGCCTTTGTAGTTATACTTTAATTTTTTTTTGAAAGTATAATAAACTATAAAACTTAATGCAAGCTTAAACTAAATCAACTCTCCAGTAGTTGTTTTACAGTGACTGTAAATGTTTTCAGGACCACGACTGCAGCAAATAGAGTAACTATGATCCACCCCATTATTACGAGTAGTTAGAGAAATGTTATAATTGGTGGAGGAGCTGGGATGCAGTGTAAATCTGTAAACTAATCTTGTATTTTGTTTGAGTTAATCTGCTTGTTGAAATAATATTCCATTCTTCTGAGAACAGGACAGAGAAGAAAGTGAGTAACACTACAAAGTGTACTTATGTAAAATGCAACTTGGAGAACTAACTGTCTGTAAGTACAAAATGATTATTTGAACTTTCACTTTTTGAAATTGTTTGTTAATGGAAACTTGGAAAACAGTGTAGATATTACTGATAATAATGTTGTTAATCGGGACAATGAAATCGGAGAAGACAGTGACCGCAGTAGTGTACGTTCACCATTTCGTGGATTTGAACCTAATGTATCAGCCTTGGATAGATTAGTTCAGCTGATAGAAGAATAGAAGAAGACAACTGAAAAATCGTTTGATGAACATAAAACTTTTTTTGATCAGAAGCTTGATTCTATCTGTAAAATGTGAGACAACCATGGAACCCAGATTCGCGAGACAAAGGAGAATTTAGAGAAGTGTTGGGAAAAAGTAGATGTGAATACCAAAAATGTGTTGGCTATAGAAGGAGAAATTGTTACCTTAAAGCAGGAAAACCAAAAATTCGAAGAGAGACTAGATTCTGTAGAAAATTTAGAAAAAGTTGCTACTGTTGAAGTGTTACAGTTAAAAAAGCTCAACAAAGATTTTGTGAAGAAATTCGCAGAAACAGACCAAAATATACAAAATTTCACTAAAATTGCAAATGATAATTTTGTGGAGTTAAAAGAAGATGTAGGCACTTGTTTAGGTGAAATTTTGACTTCAAAACTAAATTTCAATAAATCCAAGATTCCGTTGCTGTGAAATCTTTCTGTAGTTACTGTCCATTGTGGAGTAATGCAAACATAAAAACATTTTCAGGGGAGGGCAATATACATAGAGTTGATTTCATGTACCAGATTAATGACAACTTGACTGATGAAATGAGCTATAATCTGAAAATTAATTTTTTTTAAATGTTCTTAGATGGGAAGGCTTTGTCATGGGCGAACCAAGCAATCAAACCCAAAATGTCCTTTAATGAGGTAGAACGAGCTTTCATGAACAAATTCTGGTCAGAAACTAAACAAACTAGAATTAAGTCAGAATTTTTGAATGGGCCAAATTTCAAACCGGGTAGTGGATGCATGAAAACTTTTTGTGAACAACAGTTAAGAACTTCAGTAAATCTTGATAAACCACTAGATGAAATGATCCAAATAGATGCTCTAAAACATAGGTTGCCAAATAGGGAAAAGTGGAGTCTTGTCTACGGACCTGATGATTCAGTTGAACAATTTGTTAGATATATAGATAAATTGGATTTAGCATGGGAGAGAAATGACAGATATAATGACAACTCTGATGGTAGTAGGAATAACAATAACAGAGCTATCAATGATCACTTCAATAGCAGATTTAGAAATGATGACAGAAGAAATGGGGAGAGGAATGAGAGGCAGAGACCTGAGAATAGGAATTTCGAACCAAGAAATAGGCAGTGGGGGCAAAATCAGGGAAACAATAGTAAAAATTTTGAAAACAGAAGAAATGGTCCAGTAAAATAAGACCTGCCTTTATTGGAGCCTGGCGAAATGGAGCAAATAGACATCAGAATTACAATCAGGCACATTGTAGTAGTTCCAGAAGGGGAAGGGGCAGAAAAAATAGAACATACCAAAATTTTGTACCCAGAATACAACCTGAAGTGAGTAGAATGAAGTTTGATAGGGAATTTTGGGAAAACTTTTTATCTGAAAACAAACATGAACAATAAAGTAAAAATGTTAAGTGACTGTGAAATGAGTGAAATTGCTGATACTGTTGCTGTATGTGTGTATGTGTGGAAGCTGATGTTCATGTGCTAGGCAATGGAAGTGAGAATGGTAGAGTAGTTCCAGATGAAATTACAGTAGATTATAAACAGGAAAATGAGGATGTGGTAGAACAGAGTAGTCACAGTGTTTAGGTTGTTGAAGATGCATGTGAAGAGATAAATTAGTTTGGTGTTGAAAATAATATTAAATGTGGTGGTGGTGGTGATAATATGTTACTTACAGAATTAGATGGGATGCTATATGTAGCAGTTAAAGTTGATGATTTGATGCTGAATGATTCTGGAATTTCTGGTGAGTGTTCGAGTAATGAGTCAGAAACCAGTAGAGCAGTGCCTGATAAATTAATGTTACCACTTGATGTTGTGTCTGAATGTGTTTGTGAAAATGGAAAAGAAGATCTAATTAGTGATAGAGTACTAAATGTAGTCAATGACAATAGTAGCAAATGTCAGTATGGTGATCAAAAGTGTAAGGTCTTAAATGAAATTTGTCAAAGTGTCACTCAGATGATAAAATTGCCGTGAAAAATGTGGTACAGTCTCCTGGTGCTAGTATGATAAGTAAATCTGTAGAATCTGTAATAAAAGGTATGGATTGTGATAAAGGGGTGAATTTTTGTGACATAGAAGAGGATTTGTCATTTGAAAATAAGGTCAATGAAATGGTTCAACAATTTGGAAGTCCATACATTGTAGTACAGATTAATGATTGGATAGGAAACTGTCTTCTGGATACATGCAGCCCAATTACAGGAATATCGAGAAAGCTGAGACAGGATCAAAAATAATAAAAATTTCACAGAATTTCCAGTAACAGGGGTAAGGATAAATGGGGCAACAGGAAAAAGCAGTAAATTCAATCAATCAATCAATCTCTTTATTCGTCCATTAACAACATACATTGTATGGATGTAGTCAATTACAATATAGTTTCTTATCTTTAATTTGTTTTAAAAACTTGGATAATAAATACAAATATTTTATATCAGTATATATAGATAATATTACGTAGTAGGTGAATATGGATTTGGGGTAAGAAATGAAAGAGGAAGCCGCTTGGTGGAATTTTGCACAGAGCATAACTTAATCATAGCTAACACTTGGTTCAAGAATCATAAAAGAAGATTGTATACATGGAAGAAGCCTGGAGATACTGACAGGTTTCAGATAGATTATATAATGGTAAGACAGAGATTTGGAACCAGGTTTTAAATTGTGAGACGTTTCCAGCGGCAGATGTGGACTCTGACCACAATCTATTGGTTATGAACTGTAGATTAAAACTGAAGAAACTGCAAAAAAGGTGGGAATTTAAGGAGATGGGACCTGGATAAAATGACTAACCAGAGGTTGCACAGAGTTTCAGGGAGAGCATAAGGGAACAATTGACAAGAATGGGGGAAAGAAATACACTAGAAGAAGAGTGGGTAGCTTTGCGGGATGAAGTAGTGAAGGCAGCAGAGCATCAAGTAGGTATAAACACAAGGGCTCATAGGAATCATTGGGTGACAGAAGAAATATTGAAGTTAATTGACGAAAGGAGAAAATACAAAAATGCAGTAAATTAAGCAGGAAAAAAGGAATACAAACGTCTCAAAAATGAGATCGACAGGAAGTGCAAAATGGCTAAGCAGGGATGGCAAGAGGCCAAATGTAAGGATGTAGAGGCTTATCTCACTAGGGGTGAGATAGATACTGCCTACAGGGAAATTAAAGAGACCTTTGGAGAAAAGAGAACCACTTGTATGAATATAAAGAGCTCAGATGGAAACCCAGTTCCAAGCAAAGAAGGGAAAGCATAAAGGTGGGAGGAGTAGATAGAGGGTCTATACAAGGGCAATGTACTTGAGGACAGTGTTACAGAAATGGAAGAGGATGTAGATGAAGATGAAATGGGAGATATGATACTGTGTGAAGAGTTCGATAGACCACTGAAAGACCTGAGTCGAAACAAGGCCCCCGGAGTAGACAACATTCCATTAGAGCTACTGACAGCCTTGGGAGAGCCAGTCCTGACAAAATTCTACCATCTGGTGAGCAAAATGTATGAGACAGGCAAAATACCCTCAGACTTCAAGAAGAATATAATAATTCCAATCCCAAAGAAAGCAGGCATTGACAGATTTTAAAATTGCCAAACTATGAGTTTAATAAGATAGAGTAGCATGGAGAGCTGCATCAAACCAGTCTCAAGACTGAAGACCACAGCAACAACTCTTCCACATTCAGATATTCTTCAATGCTATAAAAACCATGTGTTACTAAAAATTGTTTAAGATCTACCTTGAATTTATGAAATTCTTTAATTTTTTTTATTGTAGAAGGCAATGCACTATAAAGTACTTTGGTCTGCTAGTTTACACTTTTGGTAGAGTGTTCCTTTGTGGGTGTCTCTGTGAAAATCATCCCTGTTCCTTGTTTCATCATTATGAATCTTATAATTTAATGTTGACAATTCCTGGTGAGTTTTCAGAAAGCATACACATTCATAGATGTATAAGCTAGGAAGAGTCATTATTTGAAAGTCTTTGAATATTTCCCTGCATGACACTCTGCAAGGAACCCCTTTCATTATTCTAATAGCCCTTTTTTCAAGTTTGAAAGCTTGTTTTACCATACCTGTATTTCCCCAGAAAATCACACCATATCTATGCAAACTGTTCATGTAAGCATAATAGGCACACAGCATTGATTTAGTGTTGCTGCTTCCTGGAGGATTCTTAGCACATAGGAGCATGTCCTTAATTTTTTACTCAAAACTTCTAGGTGCTTTTCCTGTCTCAAGTGCTCATGCACCCATATACCAAGGAATTTTGTGTATGGAGGTTGTGCAATAACATAGTTCACTAACTCAGCTTTTACTATTCTTCTAGCTTTACTTTTAATGTTACTGAAATTCATCAATACCATTTTATCCTCATTTATCATCAAAGCATAATCACTAAACCATTTTCCTGTCTCATTTATTGTCCTAGAGACACTCTGCTGTAGATCATCCTCAGTGTATCCTTTTATAAAAATGCTAGTGTCATCATTGAACATCACCATTTCTGCAACTGTCAGATGGTTTGGCAGATTGTTTATGAACACCAAGAACATCAGGGGGCCTAACACAGATCCCTGGGGCACTCCATAGCTAGTTTTTTTGAAATCTGAAAGATACTCTTCGCCTCCATGACATATTTGTACTTTCTGTTGTCTATCAGAGAGATAAGACTTGAACCATTTGAAGGCAAGTCCACGGACCCCATAACATTCTATTTTCATAAGCAACAAGTCATGGCTAATTAAATCAAATACTTTAGATAAATCTAAGAATATTCCACAGCTTAATTCATTCTTGTCCAAGGCATTTAGAATCATTTTCATGAATTGGAAGACTGCCATTTCTGTGGAGCTGTTCTTTCTAAGCCCATTTTGAGCATTACTCAGTATTTTATTTTTATTCAGAAAGTCAGATAGCCTTTCATACATTACGCTTTAAAATACTTTAGAGAAACCTGACAATAATGTCACTGGTCTATAATTATTTATGTCAACTGTACTATCCTTTTTGTGAAGTGGCTTTATTATGCAGCAATATTTATAATCGGTGAGAAAACTTTCATACTTTCTGTCTGCATCATCAGTTTGTTCTATGCCCCACTGCACTCTTTTTAGCATACTATTAAATACTCTTATTTTGTTGGCATTAATAAGTCTTCTTTGTACATATTTTTCAGTGACTGTGTATTTCTTATTGTTCTCATTCGTTATCTTCATTTTTAAATCCATATGGTCAGAAAAGCCTGTATCTGTTACTTCATCACTGTACTCACAACTTTATTTGTTCATAAATATCTGATCAAGTGTTGTTTCCAACCCATCCCCATATCTGGTAATTTACTGCACTGTAGGTTGCATGTTGTATTTGCTAAACAGATTTAATAATTGTACCTTGTTCTTATTATTTTTGTTAAAATTAATGGTAAAGTCACGAAGAACTATTGTGCATTTTGACTTGCCTCTGAATTCATTTAAAAGATCATCTATATAATATAAGAATTGGGTAAAGTAACGTGATGGGGACCTATAGATGCCAGCAATGGTAGTTTGATAGTCTGTAAGTTCACAAATACAACATTCAAAATCTTTTTTTGTGCGCTTCACCTGGCTAAATTTTACCCCCTTAGATTTAACATTACTTCTAACATAGGTGCATACACCTCCACATTTATAAGTTTCCCTGCAATAGTTACTTACTAAGTCAAAGTCTGATATATTTGTTGCACAGAGTGTCCTGAAGCCAGTGCTTACTGATACACAGCACAGAAACCACCTTAAGGTTACAGTTTAAAATTACTTCCTGCTCATGCATTTTGTTGCCTAGTACTTTCCTCTTCAGGTTTTGACTGAGATTGACACATTTCAGGCTTCGTCAGCCTTACACGTTTACCTGAACTGGTTCTGAGTTTTGAGAAGATAATTTGATATTTACCATGCTAAATATTTTTTGGGCCAGCAGTGTCTTTTCTATTCCACTTAGGCCTTGACCATGTCTTGTACTACAAGTTCTCGAGCAGTTACAATTGTCAGAGGGTTCATGGTTACAACTGATACATTCCTTAATATCTAAATCATTACATTTTTAATCTGTTTGCAAATTGTTTCAAAATCTTTGTTAGCTTTGGTTATTTCTCTGTTTACACATGATGCTTCAATTAAATTGTAAGGATGAGGTATTTTAAATAATATAACATTTGTGTTTGTTAACTTGCCCAGTGTAGTCTTCAGAGCTGTTGTTGCTGCAGCTGTTTCATTATGGTATGCATCATTGGAACCACCTATAAGAACTGCAAAGTCACTCTTTCACAAACTACTGCAATCTTCAATGTTGGTGAAGATCTGGTTGAATCTTGCTCCAGGTTTCACTATGCCTTCAGCTTTAATTTTTTTTTTTTTTTTTTTTTTTTTTTTTTTTGGGGGGGTTTGTCAGGGTCTTCATTTCTGTTGCCATCCCTCTTCCAAAAACTGTCAGAGTAGATTCTGATGTGTGTTGTTTTTTCTGTTTGTATTTCTTGACTCTGTGCTCAATCTTGTTCTTTACCCATTGCATTTGATACATTGTTTGTTTTATTCAATCTCAAAACAGTCACCATCAAATCTGCATTCTTGCAAGATTTTTTGTTGTGTTTCTTTTTAAATAATTTAAATACATCTCCTCTTTTTGTGCCACAGTCCCAACACCACTGCTCACAGTTTTCTGGCATTTTCAACAGTGTTATTGGTCCTGTCACCTGTATTTTTACTAGTCAAATTTTTTGTTACCACATCACTGTACAATGGAGATTTGCACTGTTGTTTAAGTTCATCATTTTTTAGTTTAAACCCACAAATTTCGTCCAACAGAAATGCTATATCATCATCTTTAGTGTCTTTGCTGTTTACATTTTCATGCATTTCGTCTTTGCAGCAATTCAAACAGTGCCGAGTCTTTCGTTTTGAACTTATGTTTGCACATATATAGTGGTAAACTGTTTCACATTTTAGACATGTTATTCCTTTGTTGGCACGTTTTTCACAATAGCAGTGGAAAGACGTCCCATTTTCTTACAAATGTTCCGTGTTGGTCGTTGATGCTGCACACACAAGTTGATTATCAGACAAGTCTTACTTGAATTTAAGATTAATGATGTACAATTTATACAGTTATGCTTAGTAATTGATCATTTAAATGAAAACTTGATACTAGGTAAGAACTGGTTGTTATCTGGGGTGACATGAAAATAACATTTGTTGAACCAAAAACAAGTATTGTAATGGATGATCATGGTCTAAGTAGTCAGATTAGAGAGATGCAAGAGTCTGACAGTGATAGGTATTTTGAGGAAGGGGAATAATTTGGAATTGGTGAGGGTAGTGCTAATTATTATAGTAAACTAGTAGCTAAAAAGGTATCTGAAACTGAAAGCCAAAACGGAAGAGAGTTTGAAAATTTTTTGTGGGATTATAATGACATATTTGATATAAAACCAGGGAGTGTAAAAGGGTACCAATGTAGACTAAAATTAAAAGCTAATGACCCGTTTATCATAAAACAGTATGCTATCCCTATATGTAAGAGAAAGGAGGTAGAAAGAGAACTTCAGAAAATGGAAAGGTGGAAAATAATAGAAAGAAATTGTAGTTCTTACAATAACCAATTAGTGGTAGTTTCAAAATGAGATGGGGGTATTCGTTTAGTGCTCAACTCTTGACACCTGAATAAATATTTTGAGAGAGAAACTGACCACACTGAAAGTATAGATGAACTACTAAATAAGTCTGAAAATGCAAAATATATCAGATTGAATTAAAAAGAGATTCTATAAAATACACTGCATTTTTGTTTAATAGGAAATGTTTTCAATATTTTGTTGTACCATTCAGTTAAAAGGTACCTGTAGCAGTATTTATTAGGGGATTGGACTTGGTTTTGGGTAGAGAACTCTTAGAAAAGTTAATTATTTATGTGGATGACATTTTGTTGTCGAGTAACACCTGGGAGCAACATATTCAAATTTTAAAGGAAATTGAAAAGAAAATGAGACATGGGGGTATGACTTTCAAATTAGGAAAGTGTAAGTTTGCAACGAAAGAATAAAAATTTCTTGGCCACTGCATAAATGAAAAAGGGATTTTACCTGATTGAGAAAAGATTGAGGCCATCACAAAGTTCCCGAAACCTAGAAATAAAAAAGATTTAAAATCTTCTTTTGGATTAGTAAACTTCTATCAAAAACATGTGAAAACACACACTTTATGCAACATGCTTGAACAACTTGTTAAGAAAAAATGCAGTGTGGGATTGGTCTGATGAATGCCAGATAGCTTTTGACAGAATTAAGAAAGAATTAGCAGAAAGTGAAATCCTCCATAGACCTGATTTATCTTTACCATTTTTGTCTGATGACAGACAGTTGTGATTATGGACTGGGAATACATTTATTCCTAGAGAAAGAAATTAACAGAAAAATTGAACATCAATCTATAGCATTTGCAAGCAGAACCTTACAAAACATGAGAGAAATTACATAATAACTGAAAAGGAACTTTTGGCAATTGTATGGGGATTCAAAAGACTTAAAAATTATTTTTTGGGGCATGAAGTCAAAGTTTATACAGACCATAATGCATTAACTTAATTACAAGAGTGTAAACTGTATCATGGGAGAATTATCAAATGTTCTTACAGCAGTTTAAATACACAGTTCATTTTATAAAGGGTAAGGAAAATGTCATTGCTGATTCCCTGTCAAGAATGCCAGTGGGGAATGGAAATGACAATGGAAATAATAGTCAGGAGGGAAAGTTTAAAATAGTGTATTTTAAAGATGTCAGAGGGAAGTGAAGTTCGAAAAATTTGTAATCAATTGAGAAGACATGAAAATGGTGACGAACATTGGAAGCTTGTTAAAAGTTATTTTGGGAAGAAAAGTCATGAGAAAGTACAAATGTATTATCAGGTTTTCAAAGGTATTTTATTTTATAGACACAGCACAGATAATGGTGCTTGGAAAGTTTGCTGGCCAGATTCTCACATAAATACTTCGATAAAGTACACACATGAAAGCTTCGGGCACTGTGGTGCACTGAAATGTACTCAAAAAATACAAGAGTGTATATATTTTTATAATATGTCCAGGAGAGTTAGGACCTTACTTGCCTGCTGTGATAGATGTCAAAGAACAAAAGTTAGTAACAAAACCAACAAGGGATTTTTTACAAAATGTGGTACCACATAAACAGTTGGATTTGGTAGGGATAGATTTGTATGGTCAACTTCAAAGAGCTGAAGGGGATTTCAGTATATTTTCGTCATTGTAGATTTGTTTTCTAAATATGTGATATTTTATCCTTTAAAGAAAGCAACTAGTAAGAAAATAGCTTCTACATTTATAAAGGACTACTTTATTAAAGTGGGTACACCTAAGGCCATTTTATCTGACAAAGGGAGCCAATTTACTTATAAATTTTGGAAGGAATTTGTAACAGAACATAACATCAGACATATCTAAATATCATACTATTCACCAACATGCAACCCAACTGACCAGTACACGAGGGAAATTGGTAGATTGCGTAGAAATGTTACACAAATTTGTTAAGTTACGTTGAAGAATTTTAAGACATTATGAATAGCCTACAACATACTATCACAGGATACTCTCCTTATGAGATCATGTTTAACCACAAACCACCTTACTCAATCAAAGAACTTATAGTGTTTCCAGCTTGTAAAAGTATAACAGCAGCTGAAAGAGAGGAGACAGTTAGAAGAACTATGAAAGGTTATTATGAAAAAAGAAAACAATGGCATGACAAACAGATAAAAAAAACACAGAATTCAAAGTTGGGGATCTAGTTTTGATGAAAAGTTATACCAAATCTAAAGCACTAAATAGAGAAATAAAGAAATTTTTTGATATTTACATACAACCATTTGAAATTGTTGAAAACCCACACACAAATACTTACAGACTTGTATATCCTAAGTCCAAAAGATTATTTGGACTCAGGAATGTTATGCAGCTAAAATTATATAAACACCCTTCATCACTCATATAACATCATAATAATTGTCTTTCCTCAGGAGGTTGCAAGCTCTTTTTGCAATTTGGGGGTGGTGAACCCAAGGCTCCGAGCTGGTGTGACTCTTTCTTTTTCAAGTCGCATCCTCTCTTACTCGTGTAAAAACTCATCCCCTTCCACTTTCTGATTTGGACAAATAGTTAGAGACTGGATGTGAAAAGGAGCTGATGCATGTATTTTCATATTGGGCAAGCTGCCTTTTCTGGTTATCTGAATATGAGTACAAACTTTGGGCAGGTTTAATAATACAACCAGAGTATGAGTTTTGAGGAGAGTTGGTGTAATATTTACACTACTGGCCATTAAAATTGCTACACCAAGAAGAAATGCAGGTGATAAACGGGTATTCATTGGACATATATATTATACTAGAGCTGACATGTGATTACAATTTCATGCAGTTTGGATGCATAGATGCTGAGAAATCAGTACCCAGAACAACCACCTCTGGCCAAATAATGGCCTTGGTATGCCTAGGCTTTGAGTCAAACAGAGCTTTGATGGCTTGTGCAGGTACAGCTGCCCATGCAGCTTCAACACGATACCACAGTTCATCAAGAGTAGTGACTGGCATATTGTGACGAGCCAGTTGCTCGGCCACCATTGACCAGACGTTTTCAATTGGTGAGAGATCTGGAGACTGTGCTGGCTAGGGAAGCAGTCGCACATTTTCTGTCTCCAGAAAGGCCCGTACAGGACCTGCAACATGCGGTCGAGCAATATCCTGCTGAAATGTAGGGTTTCGTAGGGATCGAATGAAGGATAGAGCCATGGGTCATAACATACCTGAAGTGTAACGTCCACTCTTCAAAGTGCTGTCAATGCGAACAAGAGGTGACTGAGACATGTAACCAATGGCACCCCATACCACCACGCAGAGTGATACGCCAGTATGGCGATGACGAATACACGCTTCCAATGTGCTTTCACCGTGATGTCGCCAAACATGGATGTGACCATCGTGATGCTGTAAACAGAACCTGGATTCACCCAAAAAAATGACATTTTGCAATTTGTGCACCCAGGTTCGTCATTGAGTACACCATTGCAGGCGCTCCTGTCTGTGATGCAGCCTCAAGGGTAACAGCAGGCATGGTCTCCGAGCTGATAGTCCATGCTGCTGCAGACGTCATTGTTCATGCAGATGGTTGTTGTCCTGCAAACATCCCCATCTGTTGAATCAGGGATCGAGACATGGCTGCACGATCTGTTACAGCCATGCGGATAAGATGCCTGTCATCTCGACTGCTAGTGGTACGAGGCCATTGGAATCCAGCACGGTATTCCATATTACCCTCCTGAACCCACCGATTCCATATTCTGCTAACAGTCTTCGGATCTCTATCAATTCGAGTAGGAATGTCGTGATACGATAAACCGCAATCATGATAGGCTACAATCTGACCTTTATCAAAGTCAGAAACGTGATGGTACGCATTTCTCCTCCTTACACGAATCATCACGACGACGTTTCACCAGGCAATACCAGTCAACTGCTGTTTGTGTATGAGAAATCAGTTGGAAACTTTTTTCATGTCAGCACGTTGCACATGTCGCTACTGGCACCAACCGTGCGTGAATGCTCTGAGAAGCTAATCATTCACATATCACAGCATCTTCTTCCTGTCGGTTAAATTTTGCGTCTGTAGCACATAATCTTCATGGCGTAGCAATTTTAATGGTCAGTAGTGTACTTAGGTCTGTACAGTTATTCTGATGAAGTTATAATCTCATTGTGCTGATGACTTTATGAAAAGTTGAGAAAATGTTTAAATTTGATGTGAAGTTTACTTAAGATATGTGCTCCTATAGCAACAATTTATTACTTTATAACTGAGATGTGATTACAGTTAGTTTAAACTGTTTGTAGCCCTGTATATGTGCTGTCATTTGGTTTCACCTGTTAGTATACCTATTATGTGAAAGTCACTGGATAGATGTTGATTTACTATCAAGTATGAAAATACTTTGTCATTATCTTGTCCTTAACATTTATTAGATCTATTGTGTAATTGGAAAAGGGACAATTATTAAAAAAATGTATAATGTTTAAATTACTATGATGGCTCCATCTGTGGAGCATAAAGAAAATGGAATTTTATGTTGGAGATAGTAATTGGGACAGAAGTGTTCTGATTCCCAGGATTTAAGACTCTCTCAGTTTTATTTTCATGTAATTTTCTACCACTTCAATGACAAAATAAGATTACCAATGGTTTGATTATTCTTTCGCCATCCTAGTACAATAAAATAGGGATGATATTTGCTACATGCCTGGTGTTTGTACAAGTCATGCTTTCTCCTTAGTATAGATACAAGGTATTCTTTGTCACAAAGTCTACACAAATCTGAACTGTTCAGTACTGCTGAATGTTACAGCAAGTCAATGCTTTTCAATATATATGTAAATGTTAGCTTACAATCTGATTCTTATTGAAAACTGTTTAAATTTCTCCAATACCTTATTGAAAATATTCTGATGACCACTAATGATTCATGTGTAATGAGTAGCAAAGGAAAAACTAAAGATTGAGGAATCATATTCATGACATCTACTTTCAATTGAAGACTAGTTGATTCATTAATATGTAACTTATGAGGGAATATATATTTATCATACCTTTAGACTGGCTGAACTAACCATTTTACTCCTAGTACTAACCCATTCATATTTAACCACTAGTACTTTACCCTTTTCCTTAACCTATGTTGGAAGTTGCCTTATCTGTGCCCAACTTTAATTACTGTCTGATCTGATGTCACTACATTGTGTCTAATGTGTTGATGACCAACAAGAAATATGTGAACTAGTTGTTGAGCAGTACGTGTTCTGGAAGCAACCTGCTGGTACTTAATTTGCCAGTGAAAATCTGATTCTACAGTGGCATGTGGCCATGGAGGCTCTCAGTCTCTACAAGATGATGCTGAAAAATTTGGGATGACGACTTTCAAGCTATGAGAACAAGGTGCCTTTGACAGCTATTGTGGGCAAATCCCTTTATCCGTCCTTGTGGTTTCCTGACCTGAAATTTACATGTTGGCTCAGTTGTTCTAAAGTCGGAGTTCGTCTTGTAAAGAGATGAGGGCGTTTGGTTATTTATAAGTACTGCCATTTAAAAAACATATATGTATCTTTTGTCTTTGCCTTATATAACATTTTGTAACATTATAAACACATGAAACATGTCCTTGAACTTAATGTAAGACTTGTATGTGCCATGACATTTGGAAAAGGAACTTCTGTATCACTTGGCTGAGATTCCAGTAACTTCAATTTTATATCTCAGATCTGCCTCTTCTTTAATTTTGAAAATGTAACAAAAAAAATTCTGTTGTCATCGTCACACTTGACTCTGTGATGTTTAGCAAATATATTGACACATATGAAAGTGCTTCACATAATGTGATCATTGTGACACTTGTATGATCCACCCAATGAGGCAGTTGACTTTGTTAATATTTTTGATATGAAATAAGCTGCAATTCAATGCATTTGGCAACCTTATTTATATTTTTTCATGTTTATGTAATAATTTATCTTTGAGCAGCATTGGATATCAGAGGAAAACAGTGATTCTGTACCTTGCTTTGGTAACTTTCATGTATATGTCTCAGATATGTCACAGGTTTCAATATTATATGTTTATGTAATTCATTATGTTTGATAAAACACAGATACTAGAGGGACTGCTTGTAAGTCAGATGTTATGATCTAGCATTCGTTACTTGGTCAACCAATACAGCATTGTATTTGTCATTTACTCTGTCCAGCAGAATGCTATTTGTTCGCCCTTTGTTGATCAGCCAATAGGGAGTGTTGGGTTGGGGACTAGGAAGGTGAAGCTGTGGCAAGTCCATTCTGCAGGGAATGCTAAACACTCTTCTCCCTCCGGTGGCACAGTGAAGTACTGGAACAGTGGGGGTCCTGGGTAGGGGGGGGTTCCTGTCTTTGGGGTCTGTTGTCTTTTCTTTTTTGACTCCGGTACTCCTAACCTTCTATTTCATTTCTTACTTCTCATTAGAGTACCAAGCTATCCTTCCCTCTGTCCACATGCATATGTCTCTATTGCTGAGACCCTTCTAATTTACCGTGTCAGCTTTATTAAGTAACTGAAACCTATTCTATAGGAGGATTCAGGGAACAAACTAGCATTTCTGCATTATTAGGTGTAACCATACTCTGTCATACTATATTATTTATTTATGTCTGATTTTGTTGTATGTGGTCACCCAAATGATAAACATTCACTTATGTATTTACTTTGCTATATACTAGCATCCGAATCTTCTGTTTCATTTATTACTTCTCATTTGAGTACCGAGTTATCCTTGTCTCTGTCCACATGTATGTCTCTATTGCTTGGACTCGTCTCATTTACCCTGTCAGCCTATTAAATGACTAAAGCCTGTTTTATAGGATGTATGTATATATAATGCTCAACTGCATAAGTGTCATGATGTATCTGTCACTTTTATACCAATTTAACAATATATTGTGCTCAAACCAACTTACCAATGTATAAAAGCTATTCATATTATTGTCATGATGTATCTGACATTTATGAACCAATTACCACTGTGTAATGTTCAACCATAAAATTGTCATGATATACCAATTATTTATGATTCATTTATTGTGTATTCACACCTAAGTGGTGAACACTTACCAATGTATATTGCCTAACCATGTTTTGGTATGATGTACCAATAATTTATGAATCATTTATTGTGTATTCACACCAAAGTTGTGAACACATACCTGTATATAAGGCCCAACCACATAATTGTTGGTGCTGTTTCAATTACTTATAAAACACAACCAATATGATATATTAGTCACTTATATTGTCATTCAGAGTTGTATGTAACTGCACTCTTATGTATCATTATTGTAAAGGTGGGAAAGTGGTATTGGAAGTGTCTTGACAAATGAAAAAATGGAAAGATTGGACATTGGTCAGACATTTCATGCTACAGTTGTAGATTGAATTATGTAAACTGCTGAGGAACTATACTCCAAGAATTTAGATGTACAATATTATAATAATATATTTGTTATTCAATACTATCAGTAAATGTCAATATAAATTGCAGAGACGTGTGCTGTACCACTTTAAAAAAAATTTGTACTAGTACGATTTTAGCGATATGTTATCAAAGAAAAAGTTAAAGCTACAATATGATAGTTAAGTCAGGAAATGTTTAAGTATGAACAGTTGGATTTTTGCTGAATTGAACTATTCTGTTCAAAACAATAAATTACACAGTATGTATGATGGTCATAAGGAGTAAAGTATGAGCCACATTTCAGGTTTTTGCAATGAAAAGCTTCTGACAAGCAGAGATCTACAGTGTACTTCAGTTCAGTGCTCTTCATTGCACATAGAAGAGACTGAACACTTTGTTATATTATAGTCAAATACTTTGTGTACTTGCCAAAGATAGGAGGTGGTTAGATACAAACTAATATGGATTTTGAGTATTGTAGAATCAGATAGTAAAGCTTGTTCCACAATGCATCGTCAATATTGAGAAAGGGTTACACACAACAGTGTCTCCATTGCACTCAGGAGAACCTAGAGGACCTAATGAGAGACATAAATATATAGAAACAAGACCAATTCAGCTAGCTTCTAATAGATAATTTTCTGATTGAGACAGGTCCTCATTTTCGTGTTGTAATACATGCTGCAGACAAATTCTGTGAATTAACTTGTTCTTTCTCTCTGCTATTAATTAATATAGTTGAATATGATACAAAATAATCTTTGATAATGTTACATATTTGGTTGTACTAATTTTTCGCAAATTGTTTGTACATCCAATTGATTGTAAAATGAGGACTGTTATGTAGATTTGTAAGAAAAGGTTTTGTTCAACTTTCACTTGCACAAATCCTTTTGGGGGTTGTTGAAACATAAGTCTAATCAAAACATAAAAATGCATAAATTTTAACCATAAACAGTAGTTTCTGACATAGAGGTGTATGGAAATCTGTACTTGCGAAAAAGTTATGAAGAAAATAATTATGGAATCTTAATTACACTAATGTGTAGAAGTCTGTTAATTGGTAGGAACATTTTATATGATATGAATCTTCTGTGATTAGTAAATATAACAAGTGTATTGTTAACATTTGATACGTAAGTGTTTATACTTGCTTCAACCTGTATAGAGATTAGAGTTCACTCATGTGTTTAATATATAAGAGTCTAGGTAATCATTAAAATATGTCATTTGTTTTAGGATGAGAGTTTCAATTGTTAATTAATGAAATAATAATTTTAAACAATGCCAAGGATTGTTCACATTTGCTAAGAAAGTATAAATATTAACAGTCACGTTGGCAAGGGGTCTCAGTCTGGTTTTGGTTTTTGTGCATGTAGCTGTTCCTTTTGTATTGTAAGTATTGTTTGCCTTTGTAATTATACTTTAATTTTGTTTTGAAAGTATAATAAAAAAACTATGAAACTTAATGGAAGCTTAAACTAAATCAACTCTCCAGTAGTTGTTTCACAGTGACAGTAAATGTTCACAGGACCACAACTGCAGCAGATAGAGTGTAACTATGATCAACCCCATTATTACGAGTAGTTAGAGAAATGTTATAATATATATTGATTACGTACTAGGCATAATGCTGCAAAGGAATATGAAATAGAATGAGCACTTTAGTACACTAATAAAGAAGAGGAATGTCTGATTTGGGTTCAATGGGAGAAATTTATGAAATGGTAGTTCATCTATAAAGGAGATTGCGTATAAAATATTCTTGACTGCTGTTAGCATTTGGGATTCTGACCAGCACAGGTTAAAGGAAGACTATGAAGCAATTTAGAAGTGTACTGATGGATTTTTTACATATCAACATGCAAGAGTGACACAGATGCTTCAGTAAGCTAACAGCGGAACCATTCTGCTACAGCCAGTGTAGACCTATGTTTCACGTAATCAGTGTGAAGAAAAGATAAGAGAAATTAGGGCTTGTACAGAGGCATAGAGACACTCTTCTCTTTATCACTCCATTTACCACTGGAACAGGAAAAGAAATGATTACTAGGGGTTTAGTGTATTCCTGGCGTGCTTCATGTGGTTGCTTGTGGAATACGTATGAGGTAGTACCTGAGTGAGATCACTTGTTTAGGATTGTCAAGTAGTGGTCCAGTTCATGTATTTGAACACTATGGCAGATGCATTTTGAACTGTGACAAATGCTTGTGTAAAATATGTCTGTTGTTAATTGTTAATTACCCTTAACATTTAATGAATAATCAGGACATGATGGAGTCAGAAAGGTGAAATCAACATAGAAAGTTAAGTGTAAATGACATGGAAAATTTTCCCAACTTCAGTAAATTTGAAACCAGTTTATAGAAAATAATGATATCTTATGTGCAGGGGAAAGGAGACAATTGTGGAAAATTTTGGTTTTATGGATATAACTCTACATATATTAATAAATGAGGATTTTAACATAGAATTATTTTAAATTTGTCTGTTTCAATCACTTCACAAATTTACTTACTTGTTTTAATTCTGATATAAATAATTTCCAGAAAACTTTCCTCACGGGTTTACATTTGGCACTGTACTCAGGAAAATTTTGCCCCACAAAACATGTGTTCTGTGTCTACACTTGCTATTTCAGAATGCATTCTGACCATCTCATCAGTGGAATCTGCCAAACTACTGACTCCAGTGATTCAGACATAGTGAAGCTACAGCTCTTCCCTTCATTCAAGCTCCTTTCAGATCTTCTTTGTCTTCATCATTTCTGGTAGAGATTGATGCAATTCGACACCTTCTTGCTGTGTGTTATACGTGATATGTCGTAGGGCCTCCAACCAACTAGGACAGCAGACCAACCTGGCGAAAGAAAATGCTTTGTGTTTATTTATGAAGTGCAGATTGTTTTGAGCCTTGTTGAGCAGCAAACCAAAGCCTTGTTGTAATAGAGACTTAATAAATTCTACTAACCTGCTTTAGTTCCACCCTCATCTAGCTGATCCTGATTTTCTTGCTCAAAAGGACGTTGAGCAGGTCTATTCCAAAGACTTCCATCATTTGCAGCAATTAAGTCGAGATTGCTGAAAACATTTCTGTTGGACAGGAAAATGACTGTAATGCTGAACTCAATGATGGCAATTTCACCAGTCAGAAATTTTCATATAGGCTCGACCAAAGAATTCTGCAGTGTTAGTTGGTCCTAGTGTTCTGTTGTGTGCTCAAAGTCATTGCCAGATCTCTTCATGATAGTAGGTCTTTGGCAGTCCCATAAACATTTGATCCAGTGCCTGGATCTTATCAGTGCAGTGAGAAAGGAAGCTAATTAAATGAACATGATGAATCCCAACCAGTTCAGATACCTGAGTGTTTTAGGTGTGACTGTAATTGCCATCTAAGGTGAGAAGTGCAGGAGACTTCATGCTCAGATAGGTTTTAAAAATGAAATGTTCAAACCACTGCTTCAAAAGGATGCTCTGTACCCAACAAGGGGGATAGGATGCGGGAAAAGACCCACATGGTGCTCCTTTCATTTAGTGCTTTTTCATGTTGTTCTTCAGGAAGCTACATGATTGGAGGAATGAAGGAACCATCAGTGCTCAAGCCAGGAATGATTGTAATGAATGAGCCTCCTTGTGTCACTGTGAGAGCTCCTATCTGGCTTTCCCAAGCAACTTATGAGGCAGAGATTTTGCTCTGAATGACTGATAAACCGATTCCACATCACACTGAGGAATTTCACACTATTTTTTAGTTGAATCTAGAGACTCTGACCTGTGATGTGCCTATTGGATTCTGCTTTGATAAAATATTTTTGTGTCTCCTAACATATAGTTTGTCAAACCCTTTGGGCAATCCCAGTCCTACCAAAGGGATTGTTGATACTGTCCCTAATAGACAGCTGATAAGCCATCTAGATAATATCTCTTTTTGTTCACTCACAGAAAAGAGACTCCATCCTTAGGCAGTAGACAATTAGCACCTCTTGAAGATTCTCTGATAACACAGTTCTCCATGCTAAATTTGTTGTAACTGCATCCTTCTCATCAGAAGTTTCAGTCTTAGCCAGCCAAAACAGTGTCATCCAAGGGATATGACACTGTGGGAGCTTCCAAATATCTCATTTTCTTTTCCATACCAATGTAACAGCTTTTGTCATTTGCTCCAAATCCAGTTTCTTACAATGTTGTTTGTCTTGTGACGCAATTTTCTTGTGACTGGATGTTACTGAGCTATCAAAAAACATGGGGACTTTATTAGCAGACTATATTTTTGCAGTAATTGTTTAAAATATATGAAACAATTTGAACGTCAGAATTATGATGTAAACAGTCGTGTAAACATTGAGGGGTTTAGGAACACTAGCAAGCCAGAGTGGTCCATTCAGTGGATGAATGACTTCTAGTACCTTCATGTGGAGTCACAGAATAGATGTACTTTATTAAATTTTCTATCTGACACCATCCTGCACTTGAAAGAGCTTGTTCCTATACTTTCTGTGCAGTCTTTAAGGGTGCTACTGCAGGTGCAGTTTTCTGTGGCCTGATGAATCTTCCAAATACCCCCAACCAAGTTTACAAACATAAATAGATTTATAGTAGAAGATGACTATATAGAATCTATGAAGAAAGCTGTAGAAGAAGCAGTAATAGAAAGCAGCAGTAGTAATGGAGACTTGACTGCAGAATTCTATGGTACCCGGGATAAACAGGGACACACATCTCTTCATCCTGTAGTATTTGACACCAGTATGTATACAAGAGAAAGCTTTACATGTAGCAGAAATATCCAAAAATTGTAGATGCTCAAAAAAAATAGATGTACACATGAAATAATTGCACAGATAAATGTAGTGACAGGTGTGGAGGAATGGAAGTGGCTGATGTTGCTAGTCTGTTTCAATGTTCTGTTGTGTGTGATAAAGTATGATATGTGAATTATGTTGGTGGCATTAATGCTAAGAGTTGCAGACATATTCAAGGACTAAATTCCTATGTGATGATGTTGTAGTGCAGGAATTTGTGTGTATTGGAAACATACAGAAACAAATGGGATCAAGATTTTGGTGACTGAAAGCTCCATACAAAAAACAAAAGCTCAGTGAAGGTAAAGGATTGGATGGGAAGGGAAGGTTAAGTGACAGTGTAATGGACAAAATACAGAACTATTATGGAATGGCTATCAGGCAAAACACACACAGTGTTGATGAAATGGAGAAGGCTGTTTGGGCTCTTTTTCTTTCATACTTTTACAAGCAATAAAAGTCACCATCATTACTTGTATCCCAAAGGAGAAAGCAGCTGGTGCAAGTTTTATTTATTTATTTATTTCGTGTTCCATAGATCCATATGGGAACGTATCCCTGGATATAGAAAGAGTCAAGGGTTTTTTTTTTTTTACAGATTATTGTTTTGTGCACAGATACATTGATCTTATCATAATGTTAAAGAAACTGTGAATTTTAGCATATACCCTTACATATTACTTAAGATACAGGACATCTGAAAGATTATACTGTCATACCTAAATTTGGGTATTGTTCTTAAGTTATACAGGCATCATATACAGACATACATAAATTTGGGTATTGTATTAAGTTACACTGTACTTATGGAGTATGATTAATCAATTGTAGAGGTCACACAGTAAGGTTTAAGCACAAACAAGAGATTCTGTGCATTTTTGCTAATATTCATCGATACTGTAACAAGATTCATCTAAAAGGAAATGCTTCAGATTTTCTTTAAACTTTGGCATGTTTCCAACCAGTTCTTTAATGTGCAGTGGGAGGGCATTAAAAATCTTGGTGCCACTGTATAAAACCCCTTCTGGACCATGCTTTTCGTTTTTAGCTCATAATGGATATCCAGTTTCCTTAGGGTGTTATAGCTGTGGTATGAGCTATTGATTTTGGATAAGTTGCTATTTTTGAAACAAAGCACGTCAGGGAAAAAATATATTGGGCAGGTGTTGTACAGGGATCTGTTTAGAGCTCTACAAATCCTTACGAGTGCCTAGGATGTACTCCACACGTAATTGTTATTGGTCGCTTCTGTGCATGGAACACTTTTTTTGCTATTGGTTGATTTCCCCAAAATATTATACCATAGGCCATAAGTTGGTCGAAATAGCCAAAATATGCAGTTTTTATTGTGCTTATTTCCCCTAGTGTCTGAAATTATTCTTAAGGCAAACGTTGTGTTTTGCACAGATCTTGAATATGGTGGTGCCACTTCATTTTGCTATCTTTGCAGACCCAAGAATTTGGAGGACTCGACCTTCAAAATTTCGTGCTCACCCATTTTTAGGTTCATTTCATTAGTAACATTTGTGTTAGAAGAGAAATGAACGTAATATGTCTTTTTTAGGTTGACTGTAAGGCGATTGGTTTCAAACCAGTTTGTCAAATCTGCAAAAGCTTTATTTGCAGCCTTATTTGACACATTCCCTCAGAGATTATTAACTGATAAAGTGGTGTCATCAGCAAACATGAGTATTTTCGCATATTCTGCACATAGTGCTAAGTCATTTATAAATATTAGAAAGAGCAGTGGGCTCAATACTGAGCCTTGAGGTACTCCTGCAGTAATGTATCCCCATTCTGAAGATACCTGGCCACCATGCAGTTCTTCCACAATTACTTTCTGCTTTATACCACACAGATAGGATTCAAGCCACATGCCTACGGTTCCACCCATTCGTAGGGTCTTGGCTTTACTCAAGAGAATATGGTGACTCACACTGTCAAAAGCTTTTGACAGGTCACAAAATATTCCAACCGTCATCATATTATTATTTATGGCTTCCATAATATTTGTCAACAAAGGCATGTGTTGCATCCACAGTTCATACCCCTTTCCGAAAGCCAAACTGGCTACTGCTGAGGATGTTATATTTACCAAGATGCTAAACCATTCTGCTATGTATCAATTTATCTAGTACCATGGAGAAAACTGAGAGTAATGAAATTGGTCGATAGTTTGTAGCCTCAGTCTTTTCTCCCTTTTTATAAATTGGTCATATAAGCCCATATGTTATCCTGTCGGGGAAAAACACCTTCTTCCAATGACGTATTACTAATATGGCAGAGGACTGTACTTATTTCTTTACAACAGTATTTCAGTACAACAATGGATTGTTGGTGAAGAATAAACACCATCTGCCTGATGTGGTAATGGAGGTGATAAAACCTATTTTCAGAGACTTAGGAACACCTGAACTGTTGAAAAAGTGTGTTCATGGAAAAACCCCAATGAAAGTGTAAATAGTGTTACATGGTCAAGAATACCCAGGACTGTGTTTGTTGGAATAGAAACACTTCATTTTGGCATGTATGATGCTGTTGCTACTTTCAGTGATGGATATGTTGTAAGGTACAAAGTATTTCCAGGTATGGGAATGAAGATAAATTTCAACAGGGTATGTATGATGCTTGCTTTAGACAGGAAACTTCTTCAGGCTTCTGAAAGGGCTGTGAATAGCATATAAATACAAGCCAGAGTAAACAGGAAGAGGACAAAGAGAAAGCTGCTGGAGAAGTTTGCAGAAGATGAAGATAATGCAGACTGTGGACCTGGAATGCACTAAAAAAGTAATCCAAACTCTGTCGCTCAATTCCTAAAAGTTTTATTTTTTCATATAAATTACGTGTTTTCTCAGGATCTAAAAAACAATTTCACTTCAAGTTTTCAGGAAATGCTGCATGGTCCATTATGTGTAAATTAACACAGCCTTTTTCCAAAACCCTGTTCACTGCTAAATGTATAAACAAAAAATGGCACAAAAAGTAGTGAAGTTTTGTTACCGTACAATAGAAAAAAATTAATCTCCGACAACTGAATTGAGATTTTTAAAAGTCCCTTTCTCCTCTTAGTACCACTGGGGTCAAATTGACCCTATAAGCACATTTCAACAACATATCACGATTATTTTCAAAATTTATGACTTTGTTTCTCTATGTTGCTTGTATGCAATTACATATGATTCAGTTTTACATTTATAACATATTAAAATGTATTCATGGGCTCTGCATAGAGTACCACTGGGGTCAGCATGACCCCAGTCTAAATTTTTGTTTTGTTTCTTGAATGTAACATTATGAAAACAGAATGATGAATATTATGTTGAATACATGTTATACAAAACACCTGCAACAATGAAGCTAACATTTCCCACTTATTATTTATACCATTTGTTTCCGTTTCTTGCCTCAGATGTTGTTGTGTATTGCCTCAGCATGTGCAAGAACTACATTATGACTAGAAAACAGTTGAATAGTGTTGAAATACAAGCAATTTTGAATGAAGAAAGGAAATAGGAGATACACTATCTGATGACAATGAATAGATTGATGCTATTATTTCTGGAGGTAATGAATCAACCGAAGATTCTGATGAAGTTGGAGATTTGGAAACTCTGCTTCCCAAAGTTGTGACATCTAATAAAACAACATGTTCCCACATACAAGTATGCACCACAAAATGTACTGGAGAATGATGAATACAAATCATACTGGAACAGAACCATTATAACAGATGAAACAACACTACATAACAAACCTGACATCATTCTCACCAATAAAAAGAAGAAATTAACTCAACTAAGCAAAATATCCATACCCAATACAACAAATATACAGAAGAAAACAGGAAAAGAAAACAGAAAAAATTGAAAAATACATCCAACTGGCTGAGGAAGTCGAGGACATGTGGCATCAGGATAAAGTTGACATTATACCAATTATACTATAAACTACAGGAGTCATACCACATAATATTCACCAGTACATCAACGCAATACAGCTACATCCAAATGTATATATACAACTACAGAAATCTGTAATTATTGATACATGTTCAATTACCCGAGAGTTCCTAAATGCAATGTAAGATGTACCGTACAGTTAAAAAGAAGTAACGCTTGATCAAGCTCCACGTCACTTTCCATTTTTAACCAGACATAACATCTGAGAAAGGAAAGAAATAATAATAATAATAATAATAATAATACGTTAATAATAATAATAATAAGCAAGCATATTATTAAAGATCCCAATACCACAACAGATAAATGCAGACTTTGTAAACAACAAATAGAAACAGTAGATCACATCACAAGCGGATGTACAATACTAGCAAATACAGAATACCCCAGAAGACATGACAATGTCGCAAAAATAATACATCAACAGCTTGCCTTACAACATAAACTTATAAAACAACACGTTCCTACATACAAGTATGCGCCACAAAATGTACTGGAGAATGATGAACAAATTATACTGGAACAGAACCATTATAACAGATAAAACAACGCCACATAACAAACCTGACATCATACTCACCAATAAAAAGAAGAAATTAACACAACTAATCGAAATATCCATACCCAATACAACAAATATACAAAAGAAAACAGGAGAAAAAATTGAAAAATACATCCAACTGGCTGAGGAAGTCAAATACATGTGGCATCAGGATAAAGTTGACATCATACCAATTATACTATCAACTACAGGAGTCATACCACACAATATCCACCAATACATCAATGCAATACAGCTACATCCAAACATATATATACAATTACAGAAATCCGTAATTATTGATACATGTTCAATTACCCGAAAGTTCCTAAATGCAATATAACATGTACCGTACAGCAAAAAGGAAGTGACGCTTGATAAAGGTCCGCGTCACTCCATTCTTAACCAGACTTAACGTCTGAGAAAGTAAACATAATAATAATAATAATAATAATAGTAATAATAATACGTTAATAATAATAATAATAATAATAATAATAATAATAATACGTTAATAATAATAATAATAATAATAATATTAATAATACGTTAATAATAATAATAATAATAATAATAATAATAATAATAATAATAATACGTTAATAATAATAATAATAATAATAATAATAATAGATGCAGAGGTGACATATCAAGCTAAAACTAAACAAAGGTCACTACACTACGCATACATTGATTACCAAAAAGCTTTTGATAGTGTACCCCACTCATGGTTACTACAAATATTGGAAATATACAAAGTAGATCCTAAATTGATACAGTTCCTAAACATAGTAATGAAAAATTGGAAAACCACACTTAATATCCAAACAAATTCAAATAATATCACATCACAGCCAATACAGATTAAGCGTGGAATATACCAAGGAGACTCATTAAGTCCTTTCTGGTTCTGCCTTGCTCTGAACCCACTATCCAACATGCTAAATAATACAAATTATGGATACAATATTACTGGAACATACCCACACAAAGTCACACATTTGCTATACATGGATGATATAAAACTACTGGCAGCAACAAATCAACAACTCAACCAATTACTAAAGATAACAGAAGTATTCAGCAATGATATAAGTATGGCTTTTGGAACAGACAAATGTAAGAAAAATAGCATAGTCAAGGGAAAACACACTAAACAAGAAGATTACATATTGGATAACCACAGCGACTGCATAGAAGCGATGGAAAAAACGGATGCCTATAAATATCTAGGATACAGACAAAAAATAGGAATAGATAATACAAATATTAAAGAAGAACTGAAAGAAAAATATAGACAAAGACTAACAAAAATACTGAAAACAGAATTGACAGCAAGAAACAAGACCAAAGCTATAAATACTTATGCCATACCAATATTGACCTACTCATTTGGAGTAGTGAAATGGAGTAACACAGACCTAGAAGCACTCAATACACTTACACGATCACAATGCCATAAATATAGAATACATCACATACATTCAGCAACAGAAAGATTCACATTAAGCAGAAAGGAAGGAGGAAGGAGATTTATCGATATAAAAAACCTACATTATGGACAGGTAGACAATTTAAGAAAATTCTTTATAGAACGAGCAGAAACTAGCAAAATACACAAAGCAATCACTCATATAAATACATCGGCTACACCACTACAATTTCATAACCACCTCTACAACCCTTTAGACCACATAACATCAACAGATACGAAGAAAGTAAATTGGAAAAAGAAAACACTTCATGGCAAGCACCCGTATCATCTAACACAGCCACACATCGATCAAGACGCATCCAACACATGGCTAAGAAAAGGCAATATATACAGTGAGACAGAAGGATTCATGATTGCAATACAGGATCAAACAATAAACACCAGGTATTACAGCAAGCATATTATTAAAGATCCCAATACCACAACAGATAAATGCAGACTTTGTAAACAACAAATAGAAACAGTAGATCACATCACAAGCGGATGTACAATACTAGCAAATACAGAATACCCCAGAAGACATGACAATGTCGCAAAAATAATACATCAACAGCTTGCCTTACAACATAAACTTTTAAAACAACAAGTTCCTACATACAAGTATGCACCACAAAATGTACTGGAGAATGATGAATACAAATTATACTGGAACAGAACCATTATAACAGATAAAAGAACGCCACATAACAAACCTGACATCATACTCACCAATAAAAAGAAGAAATTAACACAACTAATCGAAATATCCATACCCAATACAACAAATATACAAAAGAAAACGGGAGAAAAAATTGAAAAATACATCCAACTGGCTGAGGAAGTCAAAGACATGTGGCATCAGGATAAAGTTGACATCATACCAATTATAGTATCAACTACAGGAGTCATACCACACAATATCCACCAGTACATCAATGCAATACAGCTACATCCAAACACATATATACAACTACAGAAATCCGTAATTATTGATACATGTTCAATTACCCGAAAGTTCCTAAATGCAATATAACACATACCGTACAGTTAATAGGAAGTGACGCTTGATCAAGGTCCGCGTCACTTTCCATTCTCAACCAGACTTAACGTCTGAGAAAGTAAAGAAATAATAATAATAATAATAACTCCATTCTTAACCAGACTTAACGTCTGAGAAAGTAAAGATGATGATAATAATAATACGTTAATAATAATAATAATAATAATAATAATAATAATATGTAAGTACATATGTAAAATAATAATCCCATTGTTTTTCAGGTCAAGAAATGAAAATGAAACATGGGGAAAAAAATTCTGTTGGATTACATGGGAAACAGCCAGTATGAAATGTTTGAAGACAGCTCCAGGTCATACGAGGCATACTGTAATGAATGTAAATACTTCGCAATCAGTATTTGAGTTATTTATGAATCCCAGCATTTTCCAGATTATTTTATAGTGGACCAACAAAGAAGGTAACATTACTTTTAGTACCAAATGGACAGATCTTTGTAGAGAAGACGTTGTACATTCCTACAAGAATAGGCAGGCCAAGAAAGCATTCAAAGGTCACAATGAGAGCATAGTGAATTCATGGAATGAAGAGCATGGCCGACCTATTTTCAATAGTTCTATGGCTAGGAATAACTATACAGAAATATCATGCTGTATTTGGTTTGATGATTCTCAGCACTCATGGCAGAATCATAGTCCTGATAAATTGGCTCCTATAAGGGATTTATTTGAACACTGGGGAAGCACATTACAGGATGCATGCATGAGAATATTGCAGTTGATGAACAACTGGTAACTTTTAGGGGTAGGTGTCCATTTTGCCAGTACATCCCCTCAAAACCTGGAAAGTATGGTATAAAGATATGGGCTGCATATGACAGCACTAATAATTCTGTCACACACCTGCAGATGTACACAGGAATGGGAAAAGACCAGCTTTGAGAAATAAATTGGGGAAAAATAGTAGTGTCAAGAATTGACAGATCATTTGACCAAGAGTGGTAAAAATATCACAATAGATAATTTCTTTACAAGTTTGGAGTTGGAAAAGGAACTAGAACAAAAACAAACGACTCTGCTAGGAATGCTAAGAAAAAGTTGTTGTGAACTATCTGCAGAATTTATCAAAGCAAGGGGAAGAACTGCAGTTTCATGTCTCTTTGGATACGGCAATCGGCTACAATAGTCTCCTATTGCCCAAGAAATGGTAAGATAATGGCATTTCAGAGAGGAGATAGGTGACAGTGAAGCAGCAAAACCTGTTATAATCCTAGATTATAATGCAACTAAGTCAGGTGTAGACACAATGGACAAGTTAGTCAGGACCTACACCACAAAAGTATGACAAGAAAATGGCCTGTGGTTATTTTTTATAATATTTTGGATATTAGTGGCCTAAATGCTTTCATAATTTGGCTGGACTTAAATTGTGACTGGAATAAAAAGTAAAACTGCAAAAAAAGAGAACTTATTCTGGAACTGGGAACATGTTTAGTACAGAACAACAGAAGTCAGCACAGCAAAGCTTCTCTTCCTCATCCTCCTCCTTCAGAAGAAGTACATATGGGGGCAAAACATGGTTGATGCTCTCTGTGCATACATTCAGTGGATAGACAACAGTCAGAAACATGTAGAAGGTGCTTTTCGTTTGTCTGTAACCAACATTCAGAGATTATTTTAAATGGAGAGTATTTCTTTGTTTTAAATGTAAGGATCTATAGGACTAAGGATTAAGACAAGATCTGTAAGTGCTTATATACATTATTTACCTGGTTCAGTCAGTAATGTTAGTTCATTTAAATAGATAAAATACTGCCAATATATCCTGTGTTAATTACTTTGGGTCATATTGACCCCAGCAGTACTGTTTTTACCAATATCTGTTAAGGTGAACTATTGGGTTGAGCAATGAGTCAACAAGAGAGACCACTGCCACCTATGTTGGAGGCAGCCGTGGGTGGAGTATTAGGCATGGTACTGCTGCAATGATATATGGTTGGAACACCAGCATCAGTGTTCATCACAGGTGCAGACAGTAAACGTAAGTTCGAACAAGGTGAAGAGGGCATTACTTGTGCTCATGGAAGAGGCCAACAGGCAACTGGAGCACAAATTGTTGAAAAAGTTACTCTTCATATGGCTGAGAATTTTGGATGCAGTGTGTGTGATCTTGAAGCTGTGTACAAGCTATTGAAGATGAGTAGAGTGGGGGAGATAGCCAAGATCACATCTGAGATGTTTTGTGCTGCAGTAAAGCAATTTGTAGGGCAGTTACAGGCTGTCATCAATGCAGATGGTTGTTAGTTTGAGTAAAGTTTGTGCCTTGGAATATAAACATGGTATGCAATTACATGAGGGTCCCCTCAAGTATCGGAAGTTTAATTATAACCACTGTGCACAGTATAAAAAAGTAGAATCCTAGCCTACTTCTATGGTGTAAGCATGAACTTGCTCCTACACCTGTCAATTGCTCTCCATGAGAGGTAATTTCCTGCATCCTCCTTACTGTGAAATACTCAACCTAGTAACAACTTTTGTTCGTAAATCAAACAGTCATAATTTTGATAAAATTCAGTGGTGTCATATACACTCCTGGAAATGGAAAAAAGAACACATTGACACCGGTGTGTCAGACCCACCATACTTGCTCCGGACACTGCGAGAGGGCTGTACAAGCAATGATCACACGCACGGCACAGCGGACACACCAGGAACCGCGGTGTTGGCCGTCGAATGGCGCTAGCTGCGCAGCATTTGTGCACCGCCGCCGTCAGTGTCAGCCAGTTTGCCGTGGCATATGGAGCTCCATCGCAGTCTTTAACACTGGTAGCATGCCGCGACAGCGTGGACGTGAACCGTATGTGCAGTTGACGGACTTTGAGCGAGGGCGTATAGTGGGCATGCGGGAGGCCGGGTGGACGTACCGCCGAATTGCTCAACACGTGGGGCGTGAGGTCTCCACAGTACATCGATGTTGTCGCCAGTGGTCGGCGGAAGGTGCATGTGCCCGTCGACCTGGGACCGGACCGCAGCGACGCACGGATGCACGCCAAGACCGTAGGATCCTACGCAGTGCCGTAGGGGACCGCACCGCCACTTCCCAGCAAATTAGGGACACTGTTGCTCCTGGGGTATCGGCGAGGACCATTCGCAACCGTCTCCATGAAGCTGGGCTACGGTCCCGCACACCGTTAGGCCGTCTTCCGCTCACGCCCCAACATCGTGCAGCCCGCCTCCAGTGGTGTCGCGACAGGCGTGAATGGAGGGACGAATGGAGACGTGTCGTCTTCAGCGATGAGAGTCGCTTCTGCCTTGGTGCCAATGATGGTCGTATGCGTGTTTGGCGCCGTGCAGGTGAGCGCCACAATCAGGACTGCATACGACCGAGGCACACAGGGCCAACACCCGGCATCATGGTGTGGGGAGCGATCCCCTACACTGGCCGTACACCACTGGTGATCGTCGAGGGGACACGGAATGGTGCACGGTACATCCAAACCGTCATCGAACCCATCGTTCTACCATTCCTAGACCGGCAAGGGAACTTGCTGTTCCAACAGGACAATGCACGTCCGCATGTATCCCGTGCCACCCAACGTGCTCTAGAAGGTGTAAGTCAACTACCCTGGCCAGCAAGATCTCCGGATCTGTCCCCCATTGAGCATGTTTGGGACTGGATGAAGCGTCGTCTCACGCGGTCTTCACGTCCAGCACGAACGCTGGTCCAACTGAGGCGCCAGGTGGAAATGGCATGGCAAGCCGTTCCACAGGACTACATCCAGCATCTCTACGATCGTCTCCATGGGAGAATAGCAGCCTGCATTGCTGCGAAAGGTGGATATACACTGTACTAGTGCCGACATTGTGCATGCTCTGTTGGCTGTGTCTATGTGCCTGTGGTTCTGTCAGTGTGATCATGTGATGTATCTGACCCCAGGAATGTGTCAATAAAGTTTCCCCTTCCTGGGACAATGAATTCACGGTGTTCTTATTTCAATTTCCAGGAGTGTAGAATCAAATGTCTTCAGGAAGTTAAGAAATGCTGCATCCACATCATTTCCTCAATTGGTGGCTTTCATATTTTCTGTGAGAAAAGCTTAATTTTATTTTTGTATGACGTGGATTTGCAGGCCATTCAGTTAAAGTCTAGGACATAATTCTGTTCAATGCACTTCATTATGTTTGATTTTAGAATACAGAGTGTAACTAAAATAATCATAGGAGATCAAAAAGAATCATAACTGTCTACATTATCCAGAATATGTCCATGAACAACATACTGTTGCAAAAAGCAAACTGTCAAGTTTTATATGGTTCCCACTATGTAGCAGCAGTGTGTGTCCACATCAGTTCTAGTAAAAATGGTGTTGGGATGGCAGGAAGTGTTTTGTGTTCTATGTTATGCACAGTGCAGGTCAGTAATAACTATTCAGTGTGATTTTCATACTAGGTATGGTGGGAATTCTCCTACAGCATGGAGCATTAGACGATGTCGTGAACAATTCCAAGAAGAAGGTTGTTATTGTAAAGGCAAATCACTGGGCCATCCTTGAGGGTCTGACACAGGTGTCAAATGCATCCACCATAGCTTTGTAAGGAGGCTGCAGAAATCAGTTAACCATATATCTCGACAGCTCAACATGCCCCCAGTGTCTGCTCTGCAAGCTCTTCATGAAGGTGCAAACAATGACGTTGGCAGGATGGAGGATGACAGTTTCCTTCTATGCTCAGTGTTTAGTGACAGGACAACATTCCATTTAAATGGAAAGGTGAACCATCATAATGATACTGTTACAGGAAGTACATATCTCAATATGCTTGAGATCTTTCCTTTCCCACAGTTGGAGACTGATTTGACTGACTTCTTTTACCAACATGATGGTAAGAATCCATACTGGTGCTGTGCTGTGCTGTGCAGTGTGGTGGTGGTGGTGGTGGTGGTGGTGGTGGTGGTGGTGGTGGTGGTGGTGGATGTTTAAAGGTCACATTGTGGTTTTCAACATATTCGAGAAAAACATATAGTTTCTAGGAAACACAATTCCCAGTGCACAATTACTATACATTAAATACCCTACAATAATGCACTCCCTAGGAACTACTACTTTTTACATTTAAGGCATTGGAAAAATTGCAAGTTATTAAAAATAACATTTCAGAAGTATAAAATTCGTAACTATTAAATGAAGTGGTTTAGCAACAAATATTATGTATTTGTACCAGTGCAGTGAAGTCATGTTCAGGGAAAAAATGTGTTCTGTGAGTGTAACAGGGTGAAGTGGCAGTGTCAGAACGTAGTAGTGAGAGGGGAAGTATGTTGCCATATTGGGGGTGTGCAGTTCCCTCATCCATAGGCCTGCATGTGGACAAAATCTCTCTAAATCTTTGCACTGCCAGAGGAAAATTGATTATCAGTCATCCTGTATGGCAGCTGTAATGTTCTTCCACGAAATGCAGCTTCCCCCATTAAAAGTGTTGCTCTTTTATGTCTACAGACAAACCATACCTCCCCATAATTTGGTCCTGATTTCTTATTTGCAGTTGCTAAGTGAGCTGTCATGTAAAAAAGCTCAACAGCTGGAGCTGTCAACTGTCTACCACAATGAAGAACCTGCACCCAGTGTAACATGCCATCTCTATGTATTACACAGTGTCAATTTTGTGCCTCCTACCACTGCCTGGTGTACTTTTTGCTGTGTGAGGGGGTTGTATGCATCACACCAGCTGTAACTTTCCGAACAAATGAGGAGGTCCAGAGGCTTAGATTCTCCACCTCTGCATTAGGTTGCCATGGCATAAAACTTCACATATTTTGACATAATTCAAACAACACATTACAGCAGATTGCTGTTCTCAAGTCATTCTGTGAGTGCCAGCAATTCCTGAATGGAAGAAATTTGTTTGTAATAGAACTGTAGAGAAAATTCTGGGAAGGTATATCTGCCTGTAAACTGGCAAGAGCAGCACTTGCCATACAGGATGACAAATAATCAATTTACCTCATGGCAGTACAGAACAGTGTGCAGAGATGTATGTAGATCCTGCCCATAGTATTTATTGTTTTGCTATTAATAAAATCAGTCCCATATACCATGTAGTGTCCATGTACTTCATGGAAACAAATAACCCCAGACACCTCTACACACAGTGTCACTGGTGATTTGTACGTCGAGCTGTGGAGTGTAGATACAGCTTTCTGAAATGACCTGTGGTTGTTTCTTGTGATGTAGTGGGGTATGCAGATTGGGGAATCACCTGCTTGACCTTAAATTTGAAGGCTTGCGAATGAGCAAACTGCACACCCACAATCTGGTAGTGTACCTCTTCCCACACTACCACACTACCACCTTCACACTTCTCCATCTCCATCCTGATGCATGCTGGAACACAATACATTTCCCTTAACCCTTTCTCAGCTGTGGGCACATATACACATCCTGCTATGCCATTTCCTAGTTTCTGTGGAATCATGTACTTGCACACTCAGGTTCTCCTACAATGCTGTGGATCACTGAATGTGCCCTAAGCTGCTGTCATCTCACTGCTGTGGATGAGTTACTTCTGTATCTTGCAAAATAAAAAAGTTACAAATATTTATTGTACAATGTATGAGTCTCATTATGTGTGATCATTTGCAGAAAACCTTGCTTCAATATATCGAATCATTTGAAATAAGATGACTGTTAGGACCACACAATTAGCGATGTACAAGGATATGAATAGGCATGTTGCATATGAAGGACTTCCAGATATAAAACTTAATAACTAGAGAACAAAATGAAATACAGTATTCTCCAGAATTTTAAATAAAATCTCAGTATCTTAGCCCATTCACTGTAGTGAATGTAATGTTCATAAGATCAACCATACGCAAAATATGCAGTGAAATTCTACTTCTATAAACTCTTTAAAATTTAATTCAATGTTTTACTTAATTTGTTGCATCACAATATGACGGATAATGAAAAGGAACACAGTTCTTTATAGAGTGAAGGTATCAGACTGTAAGATGTATAAAAGTCATTTTTTTCTTCACCTAATATGTTACAATAAGTTGGATACAAATTTCATATTAGCCAGGATGCTGTCTCTCAGAACAGGCACCAGCATTTGTTGAGCAGTAAAGCCAAAACAAAAGTTGTCTCATCACAGAATACAAAGACTACATCTCTAGCAGTGAGAGGATTAATACTGCTCCACTGCACTTAGATGGCATATATGCATTAAATATTTATTCCTACATCCACTTCATTTAATGTTAAACATTAATGTTTCACCCTTAGAACACTATACTAAGTTTACAAGTAAATCAAGTGAAAGTAAATGCACATGTTCCAAGTCTTAATTTAAGCTTTTCTGTCATCCTCTGTAGCATTTGAAGATAGCCTTTCAAGGCCAAAACCAGTTAAAATTGTGTCATAAAGTGATGGTCGGGCATGGAAAAATTCTGGATTATTAATTTTAGTAAGGTATTTTTTTTATTTTTGACACAATGTGGAAACTGCTAATCCTAGAGAAAAATGAATAGGACCTTTTTGCAGCAAATTTAATGTTTTTTTTAATTTTTTTTATTTATTTATTTATTTATTTTTTTTTTACTGGTCAGCATGTCACTAGAAGTAGAGTTATTGAAGGAAAATATAGAAAAGTAAACATAGTATTCCCCCACCAACCTTTCCATCAGATGCTCACCACCACTGGTGGGGATTTTAAGTCTATATGCTGTTTATATCACTCCCTCCTAGTACAGTACAAAATTTTGTGAGTACATTAATTGTTCCCCTAATTTTTCTTTGTTGACTGGACTATACACTCAAATACCATTTCTGTGCAATCCTTTAATGTATGTGTGCTAACTTCATTGCCACTGTTGTCATTGGTGTATGAGCAGAATTAGTGTCTTCATGAGAAATCATTAAGTATATTCTGCTACGGTGGGCACTGAAGACCCCCCCCCCCCCCCACATCATGAACCATGGTTCTTGTCTAGGTGGCGAGGCTTAGGTACCTTAGCAATAGAAAGAGGTCAGATTAATACATGGTTGCTGAACGAGGAGAGTGCCCTTTCAAGTTGTTGCAGGGGCAACAGTCTACATAACCAGATCATTCAATCATGCGAATTCAGCCTGCATGTCCTGGATGTTCTGATACTGCAAGTGTGTGAAAGTGAGGGAAAATTAGAGCCAATACTTCTACTGTAAGCATGCAGGTCTAGTGCATGACCTAATGACAGGGCATCCTATTGATAAAATATTCTGCGGGTAAAATAGTCCACCCTCCCCCCCCCCCCTCCTCCCCCTCCCCCCACCTCAAGAAAAAAAAATTTAAAAGATTGGATTTCCAGGTAGGGACTGCTAATGAGAATGTCATGTTGAGGAAAAAGGGAACTGTCAGTCTAAGAGTTGGTGTATGGATTGTTTGGGCCTTAATTTAGGTTGTGACATTACAGAATTTAAAATTGTAAATAAGGGGTATGTTAAAGCTAGAAGTAATGGGAATTCGTGAAGTGCTGTGGCAAGGAGGACATGACTAACTTTTGGTCAGGTTGGTTCAGAGTTCATTAACACACAATTAAATAAGGATAGTCCACAAGTAGCCTTAAAGCCTTCTCCACTAGCAGAAAAATACCTTCAGTCATCTTCAGAAATATATGTTATTTTGAATCAGTTGACCAACAACGTTAATGAAATGTTACTTTAAAAAATTAATGGCTAGATTTCTGAAAAGAATGTTTTATGTGACACTGTCATTTGAGGCAAGCAGATGCTAAAATGGAAGTATATGATGCACGGGTTTTATATTTTGTAAACTAGTAATGAAAAGGAAACTAGTACACTATTTAACTACAGCATGGTACAAGGAAAAGTTGTTATGCTTTCATATAGTTGATGATGTGTTCTCTTTATGATAATGAAGACAAGACATCTTAATAGGAATTCTAAAAAATACATGTAATTCTTCAGCTATGGTGTTTAATGAGCTCGCTGTATGTACGAATGACATTTCATTCATTCAGATAGAGATGAGTTCAGACATCTGTGTGCTGATGTATTTTAAGAATTACTGGTGTGGCTAATTGAGTCCTCACCACTTGCTCTAGCTTATAAAAAAGCACATGGGAAAGAAGGAACAAACACATCTGTATGGCAGCAAGGAGTAAGTAATTGAAGTAATTGTGGATACATCACATCTGAATCATCATAAGATGAGAGAACTACAGATAATGGTTAGGTAGATGGGGCAAAGGCCTCATCATCCCTTGACATTTCATCATGCTCATGGTTCTATAAGGGTGATTCAAATGAAAACCTTAAAAGCCTTATAATATTTGTACTTGGAACAGTGAACAAACCATTTACATTTATTTTTCAATGTAGTCTCCCTGCTATTGAAAGCATGTATTCCACAAATGTGGAAGTGTATAGATGTTACGATGAAATAATTATTTTGGCCATGCGTGTAGCCAGTTGTGCACTATGGATTTGATCTATTCATCATTTCTGAAATACTTCCCTGCCATTGCTTTTGAGAGTGCATCAGACAGATGAGTCTCTAGGAGTGATGTCTGGTGAATGAGGAGCATGTATGGCACATTCAAATTTTATTTCCCAATAGTCTAAACTGTCTTATGGGCTGTATGCAAATGGGCATTGTCATGCTGTAGCAGTATTCCAGAAGTCAAAAATCCTCATCATTTACTACTGATTGCAGAGTGAAGTTAATTTATCAGAATGTCTCAACAAGTAGCTCTGGTTAACGTCACTCCACTATCCACATAATGCTCTAAAATTACTCCATTTGCATTTCAGACGAGAATGAGCATGATTTTTCCAGCAGACAGCTGAGTATGGATTTCTTATAGTTTTGGGGATGAGCTGTGACACCGTTCCTTGTTTGAATTTTTTGTTTCTGACTGGCAAAATTGGACCCAAGTGTCATTGCCTGTCTCATTTTTTTTTTCCCAGAAATGAGTCACCTTCAATGTAGAAATGATGCAAAAGTTCTTCATAGGCATTGTTGTGATGCTCTTTTGATTCAGCAATCAGCTGATATTGCATCCATCTTGAAAACATCTTATCAAAGTGCAGTACATTGTGAACAGTATTCTGTGTTTAACTAATATTAATCTTCAAACTTGTAGCAATTTTTTTCAGAGTTAGGCATCCATTATCCTTTGAAAGCTCCTCCTCTAATAAAATGTTCCTGTCCATCACTACACAGTAAGTGAGCACTGGTCTGGGGCATCTTCAACAGAAATTAGACCATTTTTTAAACATCCTAAGTCATTCATACACTTCCTGCAATGACAAACACCACTACACTGCACTGTCATTCTGCATGAATTTCAATTGATTTAACACCTTCACTACAGAAAATGTGCATCACAGATTGTTGCTCATTTGCAGTGCATGTTGACAGAGGGGTGGCCATCTTGTTGTGGATGGTGCTGCCTTCTGTCAGTCTTTCTGAACCCCAAGGAACACTACTGCCACCTACCAACACTAGTAGGCCGGCCGAAGTGGCCGTGCGGTTAAAGGCGCTGCAGTCTGGAACCGCAAGACCGCTACGGTCGCAGGTTCAAATCCTGCCTCGGGCATGGATGTATGTGATGTCCTTAGGTTAGTTACATTTAACTAGTTCTAAGTTCTAGGCGACTAATGACCTCAGCAGTTGAGTCCCATAGTGCTCAGAGCCATTTGAACCATTTTTGAACCAACCCTAGTACACACCTTCCCAAAATTTTGTTGAAAATATAAGGTTTGCCTTTCAATCATCCTCATATTTTGTATCCCTAAAGATTGTTACACCCATTTCTCTGTACATATTCCCACTGTCACACATTGATACTATAGCCAGAGGATGCTACATATTTCCATTTTGTGAAGTGCACAATTTTTACACTGCAAAAACTTAAAACAAGTTGCCAAGCTGTATACTGCTTTCAGTTATTTTCAAGGTCTGACTGAATATTTGGGCAGCTTCTTGTAGACAATACTTCATTACAGATAATGGCATCATCCACAAGAAGCCTGAGGTTACTAACGTCAATGAGGCCATTAATGTACAATATGAACAACGAGGGTCCCAAAACGTTTTCCTAGCTCACACCTGAATTCACTTCAAAATATTTCAATAACTCTGCATCAGAGTAACTTGCTGTATGCTTCCTATCAAGGAATCCTCAATCCAGTCATAAATTTTGCCTTAGTATCAAAAGTACGACCATTGGAGAATAAGTGTAGATGTTGTACCGAGTCTTACACGTTTCTGAAATGGAGAAGTACTGCATCTACGTGTCTTGATTGACTTGTGGCTTTCAGTATGTCAAGTAAGAAACAGGTGAGTTGGATACCATTTGATCAATGCTACTGATTTTCATGGAGGAAGTAATTATGTTACAGATACTTCCTTACATTTGAGATCAGAATATGTTCTAAGATTCTACAACAAAAAGAAAAAAGTTGAGCAAGCTGTGATGGAGACTGAGGAGAAAATTGGAAAGGGGATTGAAGTTCAGGGTGAATAAATACAAACTTTGAGGTTTACAGATGACATTACAGTAATCAGATGGCAGTGCACATGGGGGTGCAATTGAGTGCTGTGGGCAGTGTCTTGAGAAGAAGAACACCAACAAAAGCAAAACAAGGTAATGGAATATAGGCAAATTAAATCAGGGGACTATGTTAGGAAATGATATTACAAGTATAGTGAGTTTTGCTATTTGGACAGTGAAATGGTTTTCAAAGTAGAGGGGTGATCAAATGCATATTGGTAATAGCAGGAATAATTTTTATAGAGAACGGAGTACAGGATGGGCATATGGGCAGGCGGTGGGTCGTTATGGAATAATTGGGTAATTTTTAGAGAAAGGCCATTTATTGGCTAAAGCATGTTGAAAGGGGCTACATAAGCCTAGGGAGGTGAAGGTGCTTATTGTCTGGCACACCCTTTACATGCCTCCCCCTTCCGTGGGAGTGGAGAACGTATGTGAATTTGCTCAATGTAATTATTATTTGAATGTAAACAAATTTAGCTTGCAGAACAAAGTCAACATCACTTCATTAAGAATGGCCCTCATGGAAGACGGCAGGGGTCTTAACCTATGGGAGGGTGCAGAGACTCTAAAGACCTCCTAAGGGTCACAAAGGGACTTACAATGTCAACAATATTTGTGTATACAAGAACCACCATAAAACATCAAAACATCATAAAACATCAAAACATCATAAAACATCAAAACAAAATTAGAATGGAACATAAGTGTGAATGAGGTAAATAGGTGAACTGTTCTTGTTGCTAAGATGAAGTGAAAGTATGTCTTTTTGCTTTTGTTTAAATAAGTTGAAAATGTAGACATAACCACTGATGAGTCACTGCGGGGGCGGGTGACGTGAGGCGGCGTGGTGTGTTCTCCTCTGTGAGCAGCGTGCAGGCTGCCACTGGGAAGGGGGCGGGGCTGTGGCCAGGTCTGTGCACTGGAACTCAGCACAGGAGGGGTATGAGGTGAGGTCCACATGTTTCAAACACAGTTGGAAAGGGAATTATCACTAAGGGAACACTTAACTACACTACACTAGTTTTTCCACATTAGTTGATATCATAGTTGCACTCTTAAAAGTAAGGGAGGGCACATGCCTGATAGTTCCTTCTCTTTTTCCTTAGGTCCATATCAGGATGATAATAACAATGACCGGGGTTACCGTGGCACTGGGTATAATGGTTGTATAGCGCTCAGTGGCGGTTTGCCATTCATTTAGGTGTGCCAACAGGCGAACGTAAGAAATTTGTCTTTTTCATGTTTTATGAGGTCGTCAGTGGACGCTAAAAGGTGATCATTTGATATATTAGACAAAACTGGAATGTTAGTTTGACAAGGGAATCATGAATGAGCTTTCAGGTATAAAAACATAAGAAAAGGGGTGCAAATGCTAAGTGAGTAAGCCATAGTGGCATGAAAGGTTATTAATGGTGTTCGACAGGAACCGTTTGCTGAAGATCTGTGCAGACACTATGTCAGAGCGGCACCTGACTGCAAGGCCGAATCTCGTGCTACCTCAGGAAGGCGCGTGGCAGATAACTTCGAAGTGCAGCACCGCGTCAGAACTGCAGGGTGCACGTGCGCGGCGCAGGAAGCAAGCGTCAGGTTTAAGAGTGAGAGAGAGAGAGATGAAGCTTACCGATGCTGTTCACTGCGTTGTCTGTATTTTACACTCTGTCCACATGTTCTTGGGCTCCTGCGCCAGATGAGCGTATTTATGTGCTTCAAAGTGACGAACATTAATGTCACAAAAAGAGGTATAGCATTACTAAATAAAGGGGAATAGGTACACGTAATCGATATGGTTTATTCACCGATGACCAACAAGTTAGAAGTGGGATTATGCGTGACATCAAGCTAGATGATTTGTTACAGTGGGTTCTGTTTAAAATTACATTATGCCACAGTAAATTGGTTCATAAGTGACAGATACGTCACAATCCCATAACAAAGATCCTATGATCTCCATTTTAGCTGAAACATAATTTTTACATAAACATGAAAATATAAAAATCAAGTACACAAATATCATTAAATTACTGCAAAAAGTAAAAAAAGTTAAATGCCTCCTTGGGCTGACCCTAACGTGTAATAACGTTCACATTATGAGAAGAAGTTTCTCATGTATCAATGTATTTGCTAAAAACCATGAAGTGAGATTGACAAGGAAAAATGACATCAGTTTGGTGCAGGTGGGGTGTAGATTGTGTCGTTGATGTCAACACTGTTGTTAACGAGAGGAGAAAAACAAAACACGACGAGAATCTAGAGATGTCCATATTGGACACATAAAGTGTAAGGAATAGGATTAGAAAAGACTAAGTTGAGTGTAATTTCTGAAAGACTTTTCCATTATGAAGGTGTAGTGCACAGCGCATCGTTGACACGACGTTATCGCCTACTTAATTGTGTATATGACAAAGATGCGATTCCAAGATAGCTCCTACACACTTCTTCTTAAAACTCGACATTTCTCACATTAAAAAAACTTTACTTTGCGACCAAATTCGCCGTCTTTATTCTCTCAACATCTTGCGAATAAACTCGCTGTCTGTATAACTTCTTTGTGCTGGCTTCCTCGGGCCCAGCTGGTTGCATAAAACGCCGTCTATCCTTGGTTACATCATACTGTCCTGGGACACATCATACAGTTAAAAGCTACTATTTCAATAGTCGATATTCCTTCTGAAAATACAACGGGAAAACAGTGTCAAAGAAAGCTCAAGGTTTTGAACAGATGTTTCCATTTACTGGCGGTTTAGCAGTAGGCTAAACGCGGTTTGTGTCTGATGTTGCCTGATCAGCTGTCCTCGGAGAGCACGGAACACTGCTCGTGTGAACTCTTCTTCGACATGGTATTACTAGGCCTGTGTTGCAGAAAAGATGGTGTGCTGAACTTCCGGTTGCTGGGCTGAGCCGCACGATATCGCTCTGTGAGAGCGTGGCGACCGGAAGTTGTGATTGCGATAAGCGCTACTGGGGTCCAGCTGGGCCGCAGCATGCAGCGTCATTCGCTCTGCGAACATCAAGGAGTGCGGACGCATAGCTCTGGGTGTATGGCTGGGCGTTGGCTTGCTAAGTTCACTTGTGTTAACGTGACACAGCAATGCCTCTGCGACGTGGTTACCGTCATCACCGGTGGCACAGTGTACCAGTGTATCTGCGCTGAATAGCTTTGTGTCTGTTGCAAGTTGACAGATGAAAGGGGGCAGGATAGACTATGCCGCAAAACTGAAAAGTGAAGAAATGGCACAGATAGCTAATTGTCCGAACGAGAGCTAACCACGTCACGTAAGGTACGTGCCCTTGCAGGTGGTGCATGACATTTCAACGGTTGTTCTGTTGATAGTGGCAAGATGAAAGTGAGTAGAACGGAAAAGTGAAGGAATGACACAGACAGCTAAGGGTCCGCACACGTGCCACCCGCATTACGTGAGGTATGTGCCCTTGTGGGTGGTGCATGACTCTTCAAGGGTTGTTCTGTTGATAGTGGAAATTTGAATGTGAGTGTAACAGACTATGTACAGAAGCGGAATAGTGAACCTCCACTTCCCATACCTCAACAGGAATGGAAAGGGGAGGTTGGCAAAGCTTATAGGTGACAGCATAGCTGGGGGTGGTGGGATCACTCACGGGAAAATTCCTGTACTAGTGGGTGTTAGAGCTGCACCTTTTTTTAGACTGAAGTCAGCTGATAGGTATTCCTGCTTAAGGGAAGTCTCTCTAACAAAGAAACCACTTTCGACAAATCTTAGGTATCTGGGTAATGAGGGAATTAGTATATTTCATCAAAATATACAAGGTATTAGAGATAAAGTTAGTGAACTGCTCATAGATGTTGACTCTGAAATTATTGGTATATCTGAACACTTCTTAAATAAGTAGATAATTCAGAGGCTTCCTTTACCAGGATACAGGTTGGCTGGCAGCTTTTCTAGGAGCTCTTTGCGGTGTGGGGGAATAGCCATGTATGTGAAAAACGGCATCCCATTTGAGTCAATTGATGTTTCAAAGTACTGCACTGAAAAGGTGTTTGAATATTGTGCAGGTGTGGTTAAATTTAAGGGAGCTAAATTTCTAACTGTTGTAATTTATAGATTCCCAGACTCCGATTTCACAACATTTTTGCTAAAGCTAGACGAGGTTCTTGGTTCACTTTATAGGAAATACAAAAAGTTAGTTATATGTGGTGACTTCAATATTAATTGTATAAGTGATTGCGCAAGGAAGCTGATGCTGGTAGACCTCCTGAATTCATATACTCTTATGCAAACCATATTCTTTCCAACGAGAGTGCAAGGGAACAGTAGAACAAACATAGACAACATTTTTGATCATTACTCATTACTAGAAGGGCATTCTGTTAGCAAAAAGGTGAATGGCCTTTCAGATCATGATGCACAAATTTTAACTCTAAAAGATTTTTGTGCTGCAACACGTGTTAAATATAGTCATCAGCTGTTTAGGAAAGCTGATCCAGTTGCTGTAGAGACTTTTGTAAACCTTATCAAGGAACAATAGTGGCAAGATGTTTATAGCACTGATACAGTAGATGATAAATATAATGCTTTTCACAAGACTTTTCTCGTGCTCTTTGAAAGTTGCTTTCCATTAGAATGTTCAAAACAGGGTACTAGCACAAACAGGCAGCCTGGGTGGCTGACTAGAGGGATAAGAATATCTTGTAGAACAAAGTGGCAATTCTATCAAAACATTAGAAACAGTCAAAATCTAAATGCAGCAGCCAATTACAAACAATATTGTAAGGTGCTTAAAAATGTTATTAGGAAGGCAAAAAGTATGTGGTATACAGGTAGAATAGCTAAGTCTCAGGATAAAATTAAAACCAAATGGTCAGTCGTAAAGGAAGTGGCTAGTCTGCAGAGACAGGTTGAGGATATAGAATCAGCGCATAGAGGGAATATCCATGTTTCTAATAAGTTGCATTTATGTACGGTATTTAATAATCACTTTCTAAGAATAGCAAGTGAACTAAATAGAAACCTGGTCCCAACAGGGAACCATATAGCGCTCGTAGAAAAAAGTGTTACGAGCCTGTTACCTGAAATGCTCCTCCATGATACTGACAAGAGGGAGATTGAGTTAATAATTAAATCACTAAAGACCAAGAACACTCATGGATATGATGGGGTATCTAGCAGAATACTGAAGTATTGTTCTATGTATGTTAGCCCAGTACTTAGCCTTTAGGAGTGGTCGGTTTGCTGACCAATTAAAGTACTCAGTAGTGAAGCCACTATATAAAAAGGGAGACAGTGATAATGTTGACAATTATAGACCTATTTCTATGCTATCAGTGTTTGCTAAAGTTATCGAGAAGGTTGTATATACAAGGTTAATGGAGCATTTAAATTCACATAATTTGCTGTCAAATGTTCAGTTTGGTTTTAGAAATGGTTAAACAACTGAAAATGCTATATTCTCTTTTCTCTGTGAAGTTTTGGATGGATTAAATAAAAGGTTGCGAACGCTAGGTGTTTTCTTTGATTTAACGAAGGCTTTTGACTACGTTGACCACAAAATATTACTGCAGAAGTTGGACCATTGTGGAGTAAGGGGAGTAACTTACAATTGGTTTGCCTCTTACATGAAGAACAGAAAGCAGAAGGTAATTCTCCGCAATACTGAGAGTGGTAGTGATGTTCAGTCCCAATGGGGCACTGTTAAGTGGGGCGTTCCCCAAGGGTCGGTGCTGGGGCCACGGCTGTTTCTTATTTATATAAATGATATGCCTTCTAGTATTATAGGTGATTCAAAAATATTTCTGTTTGCTGATGACACCAGCTTGATAGTGAAGAATCTTGTGTGTAATATTGAAACAGTATCATATAACGTAATTCATGAAATAAGTTTGAGGCTTGTGGAAAATAATTTGATACTAAATCACAGTAAGACTTAGTTTTTACAGTTTCTAACTCACAATTCAACAAGAACCTATATTTTGATCAGACAGAATGGGCGTATTATAAGCGAGACGGAACGGTTCAAGTTCGTAGGCGTTCAGATAGATAGTAAGCTGTTGTGGAAAGCCCATGTTCAGGATCTTGTTCAGAAACTAAATGCAGCTTTATTTACCATTAGAACAGTATCTGAAATAAGTGACACTTCAACATGAAAAGTAGTCTACTTCGCATATTTTCATACGCTTATGTCGTATGGTATTATTTTTTGGGGTAATTCTTCTGATTCAAAAAGGGTATTTTTGGCTCAAAAATGGGCTGTTCGAGTGGTGTAAGTTCGAGAACCTCTTGTCGACCCTTATTGAATAGTCTGGGAATTCTGATATTGCCCTCACAGTATATATATTCTTTAATGTCGTTTCTTGTTAGCAATATTAGCTTATTCTCAAGAGTTAGCAGCTTTCACTCTGTTAATACTAGGCAGAAACCAAATCTGCATGTGGAATGCACTTCTTTGACCCTTGTGCAGAAAGGAGTGCACTATTCTGCTGCATCCATTTTCAATAAGCTACCACAAGAACACAAAAATCTTAGCAGTAACCCAACCACTTTTAAGTCCAAACTGAAGAGTTTCCTCATGACTCACTCCTTCTATTATGTCGAGGAGCTCCTGGAAGAGCCAAAAAATTAAGCAAATTCCAGTGTTACATTGTGGATTTTCTTTATTTGAACTTACGACTTGTCACTTGAATATATTTTTTATATTTCATTTTATCCGTTTCTAATATCTTGTTATAATTTCATGTATTGACTCGTTCCATGACCATGGAGACTTCTCCTTAATTTGGTCCCATGGAACAATAAATAAATAAATAAATAAATAAATAAATAAAAAACGACACAGGCACCTAAGGGTCTGCACGGGTGCCACACGCATTAGGTAAGGTACGTACCCTTGCGGGTGGTGAGTGACTCTTCAAGGGTTGTTCTGTTGATACTGGAAAGATGAAAGTGTGTAGAACAGACTATGTCCCATAATGGAAAAGTGAAGGGGCGACAAAGACAGCTAAACATCTGTGTGGGTGCCACCCGTGTCACGTAAGGTACGTCCCATGCGGGTGGTGCGTGACTCTTCAAGGGTTGTTCTGTTGATAGTGGAAAGATGAAAGTGGGTAGAACAGACTATATCCTGAAGTGCAATATTCTAGGAAAGACACAAACAGTTAAGGGTTCGCACGGTCGCCAAACACGTCATATAACAGACGTGCCCTTGTGGGTTGTGCATGACTCTTCAGGGGTTGTTCTGTTCATAGTGGAAAGATGAAAGTGAGTCGAACAGACTACGTCCCGAAACGGAAAAGTCAATGAACGACACAGACCAATAATCGTCGGCACGAGAATCCAACTGCGTCACAAAAGGTACGTGCCCTTGCGTGTGGTGCATGTCTCTTCAAGGGTTATTCTGTTGATAGTGGAAAGATGAGAGTGGGTGAGGTGGACTATGCAGCAAAACTGAAAGGTGAAGAAATGGCACTGACGGCTAGGGTTTCTGCGTAATGGCCTGTCACGTCGTGTAAGGTACGTGCCCCTGCGGGTGGTGCATGTCTTTCGTGTGATGTGTTGAGAGAGGAAACATGAAAATGGGTAGGATGGACTATGTCACTAAATGGAAAAGTGAAGAAATGATGCAGACAGCGAAGGGTCCGTTTGGGTGTCACCTGAATCACGTAAGGTACGTGGCCTTGCGGGTGGTACATGTCTCTTCAAGGGTTATTCTGTTGATAGTGGAGAGATGAAAGTGTCTAAGATGGACTATGCCGCAAAACTGAAAGGTGAATAAAAGGCACAGACATCTGAGGTGTCCGCCCAATTGCGTCATGTCGTGTAAGGTACTTACCCTGTGGGTGGTGCATCACTTTCATGTGTTAAGTTGAGAGAGGAAAGATGAAAATGGGTAGGATGGTCTATGTCACAAAACTGAAACTTGAAGAAATGAAACAGACAGATAAGAGTCTGCACAGATGCCACCCGTGTCACGTAAGGTACATGCCCTTGCAGGTGGTGCATGTCTCTTCGAGGATTATTCTGTTGATAGTGGAAAGATGGAAGTGGGTAAGATGGACTATGCCGCAAAACTGAAAGGTGAAGATATGGCACAGACGGCTGGGGTTTCCACACAATTGCCAGTCATGTCGTGTAAGGTACGTGCCCCTGCGGATGTTGCATCACTTTCATGTGTTGTTTAGAAAATGGATAGGATGGACTATGTCACAAAATGGAAAAGTGAAGAAATGACACAGACAAATAAGGGTCCGCGCAGATGCCACCTATGTCACCTAAGGTACGTGCTTTTGTGGCAGGTGCATGTCTCTTCAAGGTTTTTTCTGTTGATAGTGGAAAGATGAAAGTGGGCGAGATGGACTGTGCCGCAAAACTGAAAGGTGAAGAAATGGCACAGACGGCTGGGTTTTCCACGCAATTGCGTCACGTAGTGTCAGGTACGTGCCCCTATGGGTGGTGCATGACACTTCAAGGGTTGTTCTGTTGATAGTGGAAAGGTTAAAGTGTGTAAGATGGACTATGCCACAAAACTGAAAAGTTAAGAAATGGCACAGGCGGCTGGGGTTTCTGCGCGATTGGCACGTCATGTAAGGTACATGCCCCTGCGGGTGGTGCATGATTCTTAATGTGTTGTAATGAGAGAGGAAAGATGAAAATGGGTAGGATGGACTATGTCACAAAACAGGAAAGTGAAGAAATGATGCAGACAGCGATGGGTCAGTGCGGGTGCCACCTTCGTCACGTAAGGTATGTGTCCTTGCAAGTGGTGCATGACTCTTCAAGGTTTGTTCTCTTGATAGTAGAAAGATGGAAGTGGGTAGAATAGACTATGTCACGATACAGAAAAGTGAAAGAACGACACAGTCAGGTAAGGGTCCACGCGTGTGCCACCCATGTCACGTAATGTTCGTGCCCTTGCGGGTGGTGCATGACTCTTTGAGGGTTGTCCTGTCAATTGTGGAAAGATGAAAGTGGGTATAACAGACTATGTCATGAAATGGAAAAGTGAAGGAACGACACAGATAGCTAAGTTTCTGCGCGTGTGCCAACCACGTCACGTATGTTACGTGCCCTTGCGGGTGATGGATGACTCTTCAAGTGTTGTGTTGAGAGAGGATAGATGAAAGTGGGTGGGATGGACTATGTCACAAAATGGATAAGTGAGGAAACAACACAGAAAGCTAAGGGTCCACGCGGTCACCAGCCGCGTCACGTAAGGTACGTTCCCTTGCGTTTGTGGTTCTCTTGTTCATCCAACAGACTAGGTATATGGCCAAAGCTTGCTCGTTCTGTGGTTGTGATTCACTCTGTTTACGTTATCAATCATGGTGGTAGGCATGTGGTATGTCTCTCCAAATAAACATTCAAATACAAATGAAAATAAAGCATGAATACATCCCAAATTACCCTTCCAAACAATTTATTGCCTAAGACATCATTATTACTAAACAATAAATTGACAGTACTCGGGAACTTATTCTAGCTTATTTGAAATCCAACAATGTGATTATCCTCATCAATCTAGTAACACAGTGACACATGGAATCACTAGGTTGATACAAATACTAAATTACTGGTGCCGGCAAAACTTTAACAAAATTATCTAAATATTTGACAATAGCATAAATGAGACATGGACGAAATGAACAATAATAAAAGTAATACATCAACATAAGTAATTAGACATAGTCAATTGGACACAAGTAATTGGACATAAATAATTAGATGTAAGTTATTGGCAACTCGTCATGGTGATATAAGTGGTGGCACAACCGTAGCAGAAACAAAAATACAAATTATTATTTCCTTTGCACAATATTCCCTTACGCTCCAGTAACGTTTTGTAGGAAAATGAATGCAAGAATCCCCTGGTATTCCTGTATGCTCTCGTTTATATTTTCATACCAACTAATAGTCTTTGGTACTGTCATTAAGTAATGGGAATGTTGTGTGTATTGCTGTGGAATAGTGTCATGTGACTTAATGCTTCCTTTAACAAGAGTCTGATCAAAAGTGGTTTTGTGTCTCCTTCAATGAACAGACCAATAATTATTAAACATGTGATATGCTGTTTGCTGTGTTGATTTGTTTTTGCAAATATTTGTGATTATCAGTCACCCAGTCAATCATTCCAGTGTGTATTTGTTGTTCCTTTTGTTAATTCTCTCACCTATCTGCTTCCATATAATCATTATTGGTGGCTCCATGAAGATAGTTGCATCTCAAAGACGTTGATATAATTTACCTGTTGGTGCTTTGGTTTTTAATAAAATTAGAGTTCATTTGTGATATATAAAGTTTGTATGGAACAAAGTAAGTTCCTTACTATTGAAAACACGCGTAAAGTTATTCAAAGGGTTCGTTATATAATGGTTAAGTATTTCTGTGTTGAGATTCAGTGGAGCTTGAGGTGCTAAGGTGCAACACGCGTCGTGCTCGTGAGATTGTAAGTTGCTGACAGCACAGCTGACAGTAGGGCTGCGTCCGGTTTCACTGGCTCTTCGGCAGAACTGGCATTCATGTTGGGTCTGTCCTCTTGCTACACATGTAGTTTAGTCTCTCGATACTGTCACAAAACTTCCTTCCAGTGTTATGTTGTTCACGACAGTTATGCATGAGGATGTTCTTTTCTAAGAGACTCTAATAACTTCAATCGCTAAAGGTAACAGAACTATTGGGTTCCAATTATTTTACTTAAGTTGTCTGTTCTTCTAAAATTTAGGTAATTGGCAGTTGTTAGGCTTCTAGATAAACTGTGTTTTGCGATGGCATTCCAAACCCAACTCCTTGGCTAATGCGTTTCCCAAACAGCGGTCGTTTACAGGACAGATATAGCGACAAGTGCCAGCTCCCTTGATGCCATATAGATCCATTTATTAACCATGGTGGTCATACAACATAGCCTGAGATCGATCTGAAATTCCAATGTTTTCTAATCCTGATGGTTTGGACAATGCATACCAGGAAAAAGTTCTCTCTCCGACAAAACAAATAGATCCCCATCTTTAGAACAGGCTAGTAAAATCTGCAGGCCCAGATGCCGCTCCTGTCTCGGTGTCATCCTAGAGAGGGGTCTGTCAGCATAATATTGGCTGATGTCATCTCACAGCCCTCCCTGCCCTTCCATTCTTGATCTTCGTGTTGGTGCTTGACATTTCGCTGAAACATCCAGACAGACAGGAAACAAAATTCCAAATTACTCTAACGAAGTCAACAACTCCATGTATAAATCCAAAGTAACTGTAAGACAAACTAACTGCTCTATCAATGTGGAAGACAAATCATTAATTCTATAGATTTTCATTCCATCTTTGAGTCCTTGCATATCAGTATGCAAGTGGAAGTGCTTTCTCAACTAGGATACTGAATTTTTTTGCTTGTGGCAGAGGGGGTGGGGGGCAGGTGGGAGAAGGGTGTAATGTGAGTAGAAATAAGGAACAGAAGTTGGGATGGAAAGAGCTAAGGTCATAAGGGCAGTGTGTGATGGACGGGTGTTGTGTTGAGAGCCTATATCAGAAGTGCAACAGACTTTGTGAGGGATTGAGACATCAGCTCTTCTCAGTTGCTGGACCTGCATTACTCTGGTTTTGGGGAGGAGGTGGAGTGGACTTAGTTTCTCATAGCAGTTAGCTGCGCAGGGTAGATGTGGTATTTTGCAACATATGTAATCAGTGTGTTGGTACCTCATGGATTTGACGTCAGTGTCTTGCCTCACATAGTTGTTTTCAAAGTTATATCAGTCTCCTTGTCCTTTCCACTGTTTTATGTAGGCTGAAAGCTTTGCAGCTTACAATTTTACACGAATATCAACAGTTGGATGAGCCCATTGCACATCCAGTTCTGTCAGTCAGGTCCAGTCCTGATCAGCTGACAAGAAGCTACTAGGGTGACCATATGCTTACTATAGAACTTACTAATATGTGCTTATTTTGCTGATTATTCAGCATTTCTGAACTTCCCCCTCTGTAAATTGATTTCCTCTGAGGTTGTTATATGAACAAGGATGCCAGTTAAGAGCAGGTATCAATATGTGAATGTATCCTTAAGCACTACAAACATACCAAAAGTAACCACTGTTCCAATTGATTCAGTTCATCCATTGTGACGAATCAAGCTGGGATAATTATTCTTCCCCACTTGTTTTGCCATGTGCTTCCTTAAAATTCATTTTTTCACTTTTGACTAATTACATATGCAAGTATAATCTGCGTTTTCATGTAAGAGAAAGGTTGGCCCTCAGTTTTAAGGAATTTAGCACCAGATCTAATTTTGTGCTTTGTTTTATATATGTAATTGATGTGCTTATTTTGATTATTACTAGTTACTATCTTTCATTGTAGGGCAAAATCAGTAATTATTTTGTAATTTAAATTCTGTTGTTGATGTATAAACAAATATAAATTCTACAATAATTATAAAACATTTGGAAGATGAAACAATAGCATTCCTTAAGTATTTATTTGGGCCTATTTGAAAGCATGTTAGTAAAGCCAGACTTTAATTAATTCCAAAGTAATTAACAGTTTTGACAAAAGTATTGTTTGTTTAACAATATTTCTCAATTTCATGATTTAAACACTTCATTTACAGTTGCCATCATATTATGACACAAAAACAGATTCCCCAGTTGCTGTTGTTTACTACAATCATTCTTAACGTTAACATTAAAATCACCAAGAAAAATTACATTATGTTTAATTTCATTCAGTAGTTCCTCAAGGTTTTCCATAAAAATGGCAAAGTTGCCCAATGGTGATCAGTACAAACACACAATAGTAATTTTTAATTTGGTTAGCTCACATATACTGTATTCAAAACCTTTTTCTATGCATTTTAGTTTGCATTTAATTTCTTTTGATTCTACCCCTGTCCTAACATAAATACATGTCCCACCCCCTTTATGGTTGATTCTACAAAATTTGCTAATCATTTCAAAATTTGGAATAATTATGCTAGACGCTTGCATTTTTTACACCCAGTGCTCACTTATGCATAGTACGTTAATGTCTTTTAGATAGTCAGTTAATAGAACTTCTATTTCTGCTAATTTACTTTCTAGTCCCTGCACATTTTGGTATACAAATGTTAAAGTTTCATGTAGTGGATTTGCTGCGCTATTTATCTTTGTACTTTCTTGCTACTGACACTGTAAATGTACTGCCTCTTCTTCTTCTTCAAATCGATACCCCTATTCCTTGAGTAATTCATGGCTACTTTGTAGCCTTGGCTCTAACCTTGGTAAGTTTCTGGGGAAAACAGTGTTTCAATAAGGTAAGCACTTTTGCTAATAAAGTTTTATATTTTTCATTCATGCCCTGAGCAGTTTAAACATCTGTCCAGTTAATGTCTCCGAGGAGTGTCCTAAAATAATCAATTTGTGGCTTATTGATTACCCTCTTGAGCTCATATTTAACTAACAGAGTTCATATTCTGTTCAGTGTTAACATTTAACAGAAGGAACTGCATGTCATGATCTGAGATGCCATTGAATATTGGTTATGTAATATAATTTTGTTCATTGGACTTTCCTATAAAGATATTATCAATGGCTGTTTGTGAGTAATTGGCTGCCCTAGTGGTGAACTTTACAGTGAGAATTAAGTTGAATGGTTGTGTTACTAACTCAAGTAAGTTCTTATTGGGAGAGTCTTTAAGGAAATCTACATTGAAACCACCAGCAACCACTATTTCTTTGTTTTTGGTTGTTAAATGGGCCAGTACAGCTTCAAGGTGGTTTACAAACAGATTAAAGATAACTGCAGGTGCTAGATATACGCTTATAATATTATGAAGGATTTTTTGTGAAATTCTACTTCTGTTGCACATGTTTCAATATGCTGTTCTAGGCAAAATTTATGAATGTCTATGTTCTTAAATTTATGACAGTTCCTGATGAATGTGGCAACTCCTCCTTTCTCCATTTCTATTTTCTACAAAAGTGAGATGCTAACCTAAACCCTGTAACACTTAAAAGTTCTATGCCAGTGCTCACATGATGTTCAGAGAGGCAGATTATGCACACACACACACACACACACACACACACACACACACACACACACACACACACACACACACACACACACACACACACACACACACACACACACACACAAAAAAAAAAAAGCCACAGTTGTTCGAGTTTGTAAGGTGAATGATGTTCCAGGAGAATGAAGCATGGGGAAATGTCTTGCATATCCAGTTTTTTCTACAACATTGTATAGAGTTGTATTCATCTTATCCCAACAGTATGTTCTTGTGTACATAGTGTGTTATAAATTTCTGAGCATGTTTCAGAGTTGTGCTTACATATATCTCCTTCCACACCTGCATCCCTAACAGTTCTTTAAAATCACTGATTGTTTTCCCAACTACTAATCGATACGTGGATGACTCTGATTTAGATACCCCCAAGTGTTCCAGAGGTATGACTAGTGCGTACCTGCATTATCTGTTAAGCCCTCTGACTCTTGATGATCAGTCTTGTAGAATAGCTGTAAACTGATTAACAGAAATTGTGCAAATGATATACACTACATAGTTTCAAACTAACATGGCTTTTCTCCATATTTATTACCACCAGAAAATACCATGCATGTCAAATGCTCCTATGCAAGTAAATTTGCTCATCAATCAGCCTGCCTCACTCTCCTATGACACAGTACCACAGTAGAAAATACAGTCACTGTTTGAAGTTACAGTCCTTCCTAGATGCAATATTTTCAGTACAGTTTGACAAAAACTAACACACTTTG